>NC_087208.1:863924-876424 GCF_015104395.2 Macrobrachium nipponense | reverse complement strand
TCAGTATCAAGGTCTGAATCCGAGTGTAATTTTGCCTGGTTTCGTATTTCTTACTTTATTCTGTTCTTTCAATTACCCTGATCCCTCCCCCACCCCTTTTTTTTTTCTTAGACCCCTTGTGCGTAACGTAGATTTTGTTTAAATCATTAATTACCATTATGAAAAATATCTTCATAAATTTTAGAGATCAAATACATTTTTCTTGGCCTTCAAATTTTGCAATTTTTAATTTCTTTACTCTGCATTTATATGCAAGTAGAATCTTTAATCCTTTTCGATTGCCGTTCAGCTTTCACTTTGAAATAACCTCACGCAAGCATTGACGGACACCCTGGCAATCTAGGCCCCCTTTTTGAATATTGCCTCAAAATCCATAAATCTTAGGCAAAATAAATCGTCAGAAAGCGACAAAGGAAAGGAAGGCGAAAGCGTGTGAGTGTGAGACATTAATCTCTGGGAGAGAAAAAAGCGGCTGCTGTTTTCTCTCCGATGCAGACGTGGAGGGAGAGGGCGGGAGAGAAGACGTTCCTAATGGCGGCGAACTCTTCCTTGCATTTCCCATGAGATCTCGGCAGCTTGGCATTAGCGCCGCCACCCACACCAAAAGCCTCCAGACAAGCGCAGTGGCACAGCTTGACACTGTCTTCTGTCCCTCGGAAAGCACTTCACGTCTCCTCCCACATTCAGATGATTTATGGTGGGTTCTAGTTTGCATATGCTTTAAGGCTTATAACGACCCTTTCATGTTAAAATCTTAAATGGCCCATTTTGCATGTCTGAGTTGGTCACGAAGCTTAAAGTCATCTTAAGTCAGCTTTGCTCTCCGAATGTTGTCAGTTCTTATATTCTGGAACATCCCAATTTTACATTCACATTCAGGTTATTTTTCGTTGGTTTTAATGTAATACAATATTTAAAATCTTAATTATATTAACGCATAGCTCGTTGAACAATAATAAATTTGATTAATCTTTGGCACCCTTACATTCTCAAGTAAACCATCTGTCTCTTTTATAGTGTTTGGTTCTCAAACAGCTCTGCAGCTGGGGTCTACAGTTGGCAATACTTTTGCTTTTTCATTTATGACAGGAGACTTGATCGAAATATTTACATTCCCTCTTTACTTCAGTTTTGAATGATACTGTCCTTGTGGAGACCAATGAGTTCCATTAATGTCATTCATATGGAAAATCTTGGCTTGTGCCTTAAACTTTTTTCATGTCACAGCCTTCAATTGCTTCCTATAAGCATTATGGTGCGTTCTGCATTTGGTAAAATTTTCATGGATTGAATGCTATCACTCATGAGATGTAATGGTAAATCTTTCTTCCCTCGCCTTTGTCCAAAGAAAACAATTTATCTTATATGGAGTTTCATGGTCTGTCTCTTCATTACGACAAAGTTGAGAATAGAATTATGAAAGGTTCTCTTTTTAGAGGAATCTTGCTGTTTTGAATAAACCATATTTGGAGTTTATTATCTTCTTTTATGCTGTCAAAAATAAAGTAGAATGATTCCTGTACCTCTTATCAGTTCAATCATTTGCATCCTATTTCACTTGATCGTCGATAAACAAGCAGACAACAGAATTCTTATCATCAAAAATGTGAACTACATTCTTGCCTCGGATGATGAAGGGCGCAATATCCATTTATTTTCCTTCGTGCTTCTCATGCATTTTGACGGCATTTAATTAGGAACGAATTTCTGAGTATCAAAATTACCATGAGTCTTCTGAAGCAACGCGAAGTTTGACCTTTACCTCGTACATGCAAAGGCAGCGACTATTCATCCGATATAAGCTTCTAGAAGCTTAATTAATTCGCAAACTTTAAGGTATTAAACCTTGATGATCTAAGTTCGCAGGTCTTTTACCTAGCATTATGAAATGTAGAGAATATTTACGATAAAAGATCATTTGAATTCTTGTGAATGAACGGGGATATGAATACAGGTAAATGAAACAGATAAAATTTATTTTTTTTTACATTTCTGACATTGGGAAATAACTTCTAAGAGGGCTATGTTTTTGTTAATGGTGAAAAACCTCTGATCCTTATTTCACGCACAATATTTCTTTCTATTTTATTTATTTTATTTATTATGATATGGCTTTGATTTATTCCTCTTATCCCCGAAATTCTCTCCGAGTTCTGGAACTCGAAACCCAGATTCCTGCCACTTTTGGAGCCGGAGGATATTATCGCTATTCTACGGACCATTTCTGCTGCAAAGAACGGTCCCATATAAACAAAGCTCACATTCCAAATAGATCCGGCTCCGCAGTCGACTACGATTTTAGGGGAAAGGCGAAATGGGGCTGGGGGAAATGTATAAGGAATCCTTTGACAAAATATCCTCTCTGAATCCTCCATTGGGCATTACTGCTCGTGGTATGCTTGTAATTTTACCATCATCCTAAGGATTTTACCGAGCTTACAGAGGCAAAATCTAAGAAAAACGAGTTCCATGGGTTATCCCAATCCTCTTTAGGTGGAACCACCTCCTTCAGCGGTCTGATAAACTAGAGCAATTTAAAGGTGATACTAACTGCAAGTTGTGCAGGAAGAGATTTTTAAGGGCCCCATTGTCCGCCAAATGGATCCGCTTCTACGTCATTTCTTCCGAGGAAATGTCCCTTAACCTAGTAAGGGAGGCCCACAGGTTGTGCACCTTACTGAAGAGAACTATAGTTCGCTGGCATTTGGCTATAAATTCCCCAAATTATGAGGTTTGCAACAGTAATTGCGTATAACAAACATGAAACCTACCATTCGAGTAAATAAAATCATTCTGAAGGTGTTTTTTAGTTTTAAAAGCTGATCTAAGAAGTCAAACAGACATTTATTAAATCTTTCGGTAAAGGAATATTCGCTTTTGCCTATATAACCAAATATTTGAATAAACACACGATCAAGTCATTTAGTATTGGAATACTTACACATTCCTGTGCAAGCTGCATTGAAATTCATTTAAGCAAACCAAATCCGACAAAAAATACACAATTTGTGGAAGACACGACAACTTTGCTCGCCATAAATTGCAGCAGTTATTGTTGGCAGAATTTCATGGACCAATTTAGTGAAAATATATCAAGTGCAAAAATCAGCGAGGAAGCGAGTTGTGGTGATGAACGACCGCTGGACATGAATTCAGGATTTTTAAAGCCGCGTAATAGTATTTTGAAGAACATATTGGACATGAATGGAAAACTCCAGCCCGGTGTTATCATATTTATGAGAGGAGGTCTCGCTTGAATAGAGGGTTTCAGAATGATTTAATCATCGCCTTTATTCTCATTTTAGAATTATATGATATCGGTGGCATTCCTCGATCGTTTTCTTGGGATTATCATTACGAGCGACTTTTATGCTTTCATTCTCTGTGTCATTTGGCCAATCATAAACGTATATCATTTTCGCCGTTAACATTGCAATTCTCATCATGACCGCGGCCATTATCAGTGGAGTATGTTTGCGATTCGCTCCATCAGTCAGGCACGAACGATGTCGCATTGCTACAGCAATGTTGGCACAGCTTCATTGATTTCCGGCAGATCTTCTCTCCTGACGGCGTCCATGATGACCACGGTCGTTGCGACGACACATTGCGTAAACAAATAATTCTGTCAGAGCTTCAAAAATCATCGGTCGTTCGTTCTTTCGCTTCAGTTATGTTGAAGTACACGATACGAATCCTAATTGGAGGCATAGCTCTCATTTTTTTTCTATTGGCAGTTATAGACACGCATAAACAGCTTGCGTAAAAGATGTTAAGAGATCTCGGTAATATTAAAATTTCTCCTGTGAGATTTTTTCATTTGTATTTCATAAGATTCTAGAATACATATATACATAATTATATAATAATATATGTACGTAAATATATGTAGGTATATGTGTGTGTATGCCTGTATGTATTTATGTGTTTGGTTATTGTTCTGTTATATCGTATTGTGAAAATGCCTTTGATGTACGGTATTTTCAATTCGTGTTTTCATTTGTATGTTTTTCAACTGTACTTCTAAGGACCTTACAAAGTGAATAATAAAAATAAATAAATGAATGAAACGGATTTTAGTAAAAAGTACGGATGAAAAAATGATGCGTACAGAAACTGGGCAGATCGCAATTGGGGTCCTATTCCCAGGTGCCAAAATAACGGCTCCATCGAGTAATTCTGTTCATCGTGTGCATGTAGTTTGGTGCTATGGCGGAATAAATCGAAAGTTAAAACAAATGGCCCAACGAGATTTAGTTGGCGTTGTGCCTGTAGGGTTCTGACGCTTCTGGTGTGATAATCATACATCGGTCACAAAATGTGGCCGAGTAAAACTATCGTGTAAGAATTGCCTTACGTAAAATATCTGAACTAGTACGTCGGAGAGGTAAACACGTTATGAAAGCGATCCAAACATGTCACGGACAATATCACCAGCTATTGCTCCCACAAGTGTGGCTGGCTGCACATACCAGAAAGGACCACCGAAAACACTGTCACGAAAAGAAAATGGGACAGTTTTGCTAGAAAAACAGCCAGGAAATTCTGCCGAAATACAAAGAGAGGGCGATAATAAAAACAATGCTGTAAATGAAAGAGGACGAGCGGTGAAAAGAAAAAAATAATAATAAAAGACAAAATTGTAAAAAAAAAAAAAAAAAAAAAAAATTGGAAAACGTAAGTTTCACGTCCAAAAACATGGACCAGAATGGTAAGAATTACACGAGAATTTTTTGAATAGGGATGTAGATCGAAAAAGATATAATATAAAAAATAAAACTAAAGAGAGGATTTCCGCATTATCTGAAAAACAATCATTAGAAGGACGTGCTAAGTAGAGTATCTTAGATATCATTATGATCCGAATTTCTTCAAACAGAACCTAATGGTTTGGAACCCCCAGTCCCCAGAGGAAATATCCCCACTCTCTCTCTCTCTCTCTCTCTCTCTCTCTCTCTCTCTCTCTCTCTCTCGACATATCAACAGAGTAGGCTGCCACTCCAATGGGGTCCTATCGATGTCCCAGAGGAACCAATAAAGAACGTATCCTCCGTCAACTCAAGAGCTCCCTTGTCTCTTCGAAGAGGGATGAAGGCTGGCTTTCACCTCCTTGGTATCGATGGCCAAAATGCCTCGAGAAGGAAGGTCTTTTTCTAAAACAAAGTCAGATGAAATAACTCTTGGGATTTTCTCTACCTTCTCTGCAACGGATGGTTACCAGTAAAACTCTGTAAATACTAAAATAACTTAAATTCATTTAGTATGGATACTGTTCCTTTATCTTTCTCTACATACTTTCTCACCTTATCTGTCTATCTGTTTATCTATCTGGCTACCTATCTATCTTATTTCTATTTTATTTTCGAATCCCGGGCATGCTCAGAGAGTCTTACTCATGACAAGAAAAGGATAGTCAGAAGGCTAATCAATGTTTCCGGATAATGCTCACACTGCCAACATGAAAATAAACGTGGAAATCCTAGGTAGGATTCTGACTGTCCTTTTCTTGTGTGTCTGTATATAGCTGATTCAGCGCGTGTTTTCCAGACTTGGGTGTTGTGTAATCATAGCAGTAGAATATTCCAGCGTATGGAGGAGTGATGAAAGTCAAAGCAAGGGCAGGGCTTTTAGGTGCAAGTTTGCTGGGTAAGCTTTTGAGTGATTGATTAAGTGTGGCGCATTTGATGCTTCCAGATATGACGGTGATTGGTGTCACTGAAGAGAAGCTGTCGGTGCTGATGGAAGAGTCTGGGAAGGTCCGTAGAAAGGGACAGTTGAAAATGAATCTTTTTGATAATGATGCATCAAGACTGAATGATAAATGTTTATTTGGTTAGTGAAAGAATGAAATGGTTTATACATCCGGGTATCATGAATCATATAATGGGTTATGATGCTCAAGACTGAATGATAAATGTTTATTTGGTTAGTGAAAGAATGAAATGGTTTATACATCCGGGTATCATGAATCATATAATGGGTTATGATGCTGGGTGGAGCGATGGGGGAATCACGGGTAATCCCAAATGTGTTGGAAAGGGAAGCGAGGTGATTTGGCAGGAAAATAATTGTACATTTAAGAATGGATTATGAAGCAATCTCTCCTCTATGGAAGTGAAGTGTGGATGAAGACGGTGAAGAGAAAGGGATGGTAGAAGTTTGGAGATGCTGTTTCTGTTTTAGACGTAAGAAGGCACAGAAATGGGAGGATCGGAAAGCGTATACTGGGGGATAGAGAGAGGTGCTGCTGACGAAACGTGTGTCATGCATATCAGGTTTCTGATGTCGTGAAAGTACCGAAAAGATGAGGGAGAAAGTGATTGCTGTTTTACATTTGTTCAAAGATATCAGTGAAGGTGCGGGCCGTATGTACTCATTCGTGTATGTATTCATGCAGGAATATACTCTTAAAATTATATAAATAGATGTGATAGAAAAGCCGTGAGTAAAGCCGAGGGGAATCCCACCGAAAACCAAATGTGTCTCACCTTGACTTGTTTTTAGAAGGCCTGGGTCTTTGTCATCTTTTCTTGAGGAAGCAAAGCGACTCCAAATCCAACGGGAGGTTTGTTTTTCCACGTTCACTTTCCTTCGATCTTCCTGTTGACTTGAAGATTTACTTCAGGATTGACTTGCGACGGTGTTTTCTTCTCAGATGCAATGCTTACTTATAAAAGTATTATTAGGTTATCTTTCCCTTCCCTTAAAAAGCTTGCTTATTCCAAGTGTGTTTTCGTTTAGAACTGAGGGCCCTTTGTCTCTGTACACAGCGTCTGATGGCTGACTGCCTTCCTCCTGTCTGATGACCGTCTTCCTGCTGTCTGATGAATGTCTTCCTTCTGCCGCCTTTAATCTTGAGGAATGAGAGTCCTTTTATGTCCTAATGACCGCCTGCGTCGTTTATTCTGACTTTTTATTCCACATCGCCTTTTTAACCCGGTTTTTCTGTAAGAGTTTCCGAAAATATTTCTCGAACAAAAGGTTAAGTATAGTTGCTCTTCTCCTCAAGTTAATAAACAATCTGTTAAGTGCAGAGTTCATAGAATTTAATTACTGTTATTATGTATCATGTTTGTCGATTATTTCGACTCTAATCATTATTTAGAATATATGTATCGATTCGAAATTAATATATCATGTAAAACAAAATCTGAATCTGATAATATGATTCTCTCTCTCTCTCTCTCTCTCTCTCTCTCTCTCTCTCTCTCTCTCTCTCTAAACGACCAGTAAACGAGCATTCGAGCCAGCTCTACATTGAGAAAGATGTTTATTTTCTTGGCAACACTGGAAACACAATGTTTGAAAGCCACAGATAAATACTAAATGATTCTCTCTCTCTCTCTCTCTCTCTCTCTCTCTCCCTCCTCCTCCTCCTCCTCCTCCTCCTCCTCCTCCTTTTTAATTGAGCAGGGAACTAAAGGATGTTTCAGACTCGTGCATGGTTGAGGGCCTTTGGCACCTTGACAATATTATCAAAATAATAATGGCCCTTTTTCTATTCTCCAGTTCGAAGCCAAATGGATCTTTTGACGAACTTCCCAAGAAGTCGGGAGCCACGACAGCATTTTTAAGAAGTTTAAATTGATTCATTACGCCAAGCGACAAAAGCTTCGGAGATAATTAAGGTAATTATGGTAAGTGCTTCAGTATTATCTTAATGAGTTACAAAGTTTTTAAGTGGATTATAGAGAGCTTAAGGAAGGTCTTGCCTTTATGTGTATTTTTCATCTAATATGTTAACGCTAAGATCGTGTATGGTGTTGAAGATACAAATATACATTCATATCTACGTGTGTGTACGAACACTCATGCACACACGTGTATACATATATATATATATATATATATATATATATATATATATATATGTGTGTGTGTGTGTGTGTGTGTGTGTGTGTGTGTGTGTATGTATGTATATATGTGTGTGTGTCTAATAAAAGGAGCCCATAAGAACGCTAAAATATAGAAAGTAAGCACTATGTTTCAGCTTTTCAGGTAGGTAATAAATGAGAAAAGTTACAAAAAAGGTGATATGTATACCAAGAAAGCCATCTGCAGGTAAGCTGTTAAACTAGGTCACCCCAGTTGATAATTTCTCTTTAATCTTCTTGAACGTTGGTTGAAGGAAGATTTTATCTATGATATCTGAATCCCAGGTGCCCTTTGCAATGTTCATTACCTTTCTTTGTTTAATCAACGCCGCCTCTACTGACTTTTGTACCGACATTTGTCGCTATAATTTGTACGTGACAAATTCCAGTTTAATCTGTGGTCATGGTTATTTATATAAAATTCCATAACCACAGAATAAACTGGGATTTGTCACGTATAATTTATAGCGGAAAATGTCGGTACAAAAGCCAGCTGCGAGACTCAGCCTTGATGAAACAAAGAAAGTTAATGGACATCACAAAGGGCGCCTGGGATTCAGATGTCATAGATAAAATCTTCCTTCAACCAACTCTTAAGAAGATTAAAGAGAAATTACCAACTGGGGTGGCCTAGTTAAACAGCTTACCTGCGGATGGATCTCTGAATAAATACTGTCTTTTCTGTAATTTTTCTCATTCATTACCTACCTGAAGAGAGAGACAGCAGTCTCTGAAACATAGTACTTACTTTCTATATTTTAGCACTTTTATGGGCTCCTTTCATCAGATGGAATTCTATTGTACCAGAACATTTTACCAGTCATAATATTATATATATATATATATATATCTATATATATATATATATACATCTGTCAGGCTTTACCACATACGTATGTAATTGAAAAAACCACAATACCACTTCTCGAGTTCTTCACACTTTTTGGATATACTTGTCACAACAAAGCCATAGATCCTAATGCAAGAGTTTGAAGATATTCTGAAGGACATCGTACAAGCGTGTCCAAAATGTTCTAAGAACTCAAGAAGTGGTCATTGTGGGCATGTCAATTGTACACACACATATAATATATATATATATATATATATATATATATATATATATATATATATATATATATATGTGTGTAATATATATAATTACATACACATATGTGTATTGTGTGGTTATGTATAAAAAAAATTTACAAGTACACTCTCCCCCCTGAGAGCGGGTGTCACCTGGAGGTTGATAGCTCCATGATTTTCCATTCTTTCATCCTTGCGATCCACCAGTTTCAGAAATTGCTTCTTAGGTCAATAGGGGCACAGCGGAACTGAATGAAATTTTCCTAAAGTATCTTTACACTTTGGGAGTCTAACCCTAGACCTTTGGCTTTTGAAACAAATGTACTATAGTAGATTCACATCAACCGTTTATTTGATGTCTAGGAAACTCTCTTTCGACGCTTCTGATTGGCTGTTGATAATCCAATCACAGGGCTGGGAACTCTCATTCTCTCGAGAGAGAGTTCACATAGGCAGGATGTATGTTCCACATCTCTTGACGGATACTTTTGAAAGACGTATCCTTCAGGATAGGTGGAACACAGATCCTACCCATGTGAACTCTCGAGAGAGACTGAGCGTTTCCATCCCTGTGATTGGCTTACCAACAGCCAATCAGGAGAGTCGTAAGGGACTAGACATCAAATGCACGATTGATGTGAATCTACTATAGTTACAGAAGTATTTAGATCTTGACTCGCACAAATATATACTACGGAGACCTTTCATTCTAAAACCACTTCTGGTCTATCCTCACGTTACACATTTTTGTCTATTCGACTCAACTTGCGTGAATTCTTGTTAATTGGACATTAAACCGTGCTGTGCCAGCACCTCTTAACTATTTATGACCAAGCATCATCAATTCCTCCTTTTGTCCCCTCTGGAGTTATATAAGTTTTAACACTGACCTTTCCCCTCCTGTTGTCTCAACATAAACAGAACGCTCAGAACACCTTTGGGCCTCCGACCTACACTAAATTCTCGTAATCTTTATATTGTTTCCGCATTTCTAATAGTGTTACTCCTCTTTACCCAATATATAAAGAACAAGAAAGGATTATCCCTTAAGAACCTCGACATTCTTAATAACAACACACTTCATTTCTGCATTTCTCTCCTAAACATTTTCCGGGACTTCAACCAGCTTCTTTGCTTTATCTATTCTGTGATTCGCTCCTTCTCTACATTAAACACATTCAACCTTTCATTGTCTTACTTACGTTGATTATTCATCTTCTTGCCTCTTTCAATTGCTCTCAAAACATGATTCAAATTTACATTCAATTTTAACTTTGTCCTGTTGCAAAGATTCTTTCCTTTCTCCAGGCTCAGCATCTCTTCACTGAATCTTATGCAGACAAAAGCACTCTGTCTCTATCTACCACTTCTCAGAGACCATGTTGTGCATAGCGCCAGTCCTTCCTATAACGAAATATTTCTTTTACTGAAGATTTACTTTCAGCATAAACACCTCTGACCTCCCTTGATAGAGCGACTAACACAAAATACATCCTCACTTCACAGAGATCATAAATTTTCGCCAGATTCGTAATGTTTTACCTCTTAACTCTCCAACAATCCTATACCAAACGTTTGATACCCACATGATAGCTCCTCTTGTTTCAACTTTTCTCCGCTAACTAAGCGTTGTGTATTCATCCTTACCTTTCTTGCCAAAAATCTTCCTAGCGCTTTCCCTAGTACACTTGAAGATATATTACCTCCTTAAGATTCTCATAGCCTGCTCAATCACCTTTCTCATTTGAAAAAGAACGGATGCACGTCTTATCCTCTCGTTTCTCTCATCAAGCCTTTCACGTCTTCGTCAGCAACTCAGTTACAAACTCATTACCTTAACACAGCAAGCCATTGGTCACATCATCTCCTGACGCCTTTCCCTCTTCAACTTTTTAATAACCCTCCTGTGTTAGTCAATTTCGCTATGTTTTATTTCATTCCTTTCTTTTACATTAACCTCTTTTAATCTCTACATCACTCAGTCCTTCTTCATTTCTCTTATTCATATAATCAAAGCAAAGTGCTTTTTCCAACGACGCAAGCAACTTTCGACCCAAACAACATCTCTCGATGCTCGGTTTATTTCTTTGCAAAATCTCCTTATTCACAATCCCTTTTCTGTGGAGGGCTGCTTATCCTGAAGGAACATTTCACGAGAGTATTTCCCCTGACATTCGAGTGACTCTTACCTCTTTCTCTCCCACTCTCTGTTCCACTAATGTATATATATATATATATATGTGTGTGTGTGTGTGTGTGTGTGTATGTATAAGTATTTAAGTGTGTATAGTTAGAACATGATACAATCAAGCAAAGTCCAAATATATCTGAATGCCGGTAATGATAGAGCCAAACGGGACATTGTAATCGTCATAAAATAAACAACAGAAGAAAGATACACAAATCAAGGAACTGGAAGCAAGGCATCGCCATTTTCGGTAGAAGAGAGAGAGAAAAAAAAAAGGTTGTTCTTTAACAGGAATTGTGTCAACATCATTGAAAAAGCGCCTCAGTGGCGTGGTCGGTATGGTGCTGGGGTGCCACCTCGGTGACCTGCGAGTTCGATTCTCAATCATTCCATTGAGGAGTGAGAGATGTGTATTTCTGGTGATAGAAATTCACTCTCGACTTGGTTCGAAAGTCACGTAAAGCCGTTGGTCCCGTTGTTGAATAACCACTGGTTCCATGCAATGTAAAAACACCATACAAACAAATAATACAAACAACATCATTGAAAGCGAAGTTCCAAGTGTTGGGCCTAAAGTATTCCTCCAGGTTGAGCTGCATGAAACTGATAAGATTCATTCATTTGGCATTCAGTCTATAGCGCTTTAAACGTAAACATTTTCAAATGCGCATATTAATGCGATCCGTTTAGTATATAAAAGAGAGTTAAAAGATAACGAAGTCTGAGGAGTCAAGGCCGTAGTATGAATAAGGTTCGAGTGTCAAGCTATATGGTAAATAGTGTTAAAATCAACCTGTTTCTCTGTTAATTTCATGTCGGCTTATTTCATGTTTGAGTTGCAAAGCCACGATTAATGTTAAAACTGAGGTCAAGCTAAAATGACATTAATAAAAGGTTAAAGGTGGAGATAAGAAAAAGATATATATGCGCGTCAGCCATCAACATTATCCTCAAAGTTAAATGTGAGATAAAAAAAAAGAACGTCATAATTCTGATATAGTCGTGGGCAGTCGTTCATAAGACAGTCATTTCAAATCTAGCATAGTTAGGCTTGCATATTTGGAACAGACATAGTTCACTGAACAATTGCAAAAATGATGGTAGTACAATTTTAGAAAGTGCGATTCATTCACATTCAGGAATGGCCTGCTTACAATGGCAGAAATTGACACACATTTTCTTCATAATTAGACTTCCAGTTTTACACATAATTAGCCATCAGATTAAAAAATGAGTAACTTTATAGCTGCTTAGCCATACACCTTCGGAAACGCCAGCGCAGTTGTAGACAAGGTGAGACAAAAACATCTTCCGAAATGACTTCGCTATTCAAGGTACACCCATCGGCT
>NC_087208.1:853924-858924 GCF_015104395.2 Macrobrachium nipponense | reverse complement strand
GATAAAGGTAGGAAGCTCTTGCTGTGTCGGGAAAATTGCAGCAGAGATGAATATCTCTTATGAAATTTCTGGAAAAGGTTTGACTTTTGGGAATCTGTGGTTTCTAAAGTATTAATAACTATATACATGTCAAAGAGAAAATGATTCGGAAAAGAGTTGGTTTTACTTTACATTAGAACTAAGCAGCATCATAAAGATTAAGATGATACAGAAATGGCTCAAACATAAGAGGCTAGAGATATCTATCAGATTGTTGACTAGTTCGAACTAAAGTGAAAATTCAACCTCGTTTTAGTCGTAAAGAAAGGGAGGCGCCAGAGTGGAGGTATTTTATGTGGCGTATAGAAAATTCAAGATTGTGTTAAATTTTTCATGAGTGAGCTGACTCGGTACCGACTTTTAGGAACGAGAAATATAAGTGCTGAATAGTGGATCGTGAACTGGAAATGTGTATTAAAGGAGAAAAGGAGGTCGTTAGATGAGTAGCTGCAACAGAGAGATTGTGGAGAGGTATACGAGAGAATGAATAAAGGTAGTCAAAGAAAAACTGAGAGAGAACAGGATGGAAGCTAATGGAGACAAGTCCTTCAAGGAGAAAAAAGTTGAGCTGAAGAGAAGAAAACGTCAATAAAAGCTGCAAATGGAGTGAGGCTGTGAAAAGAGAATCCGACCGTGTTTTCTTTGAACGACTATTTCAAAGAACTGTTACATATTTTGGGGACAGGGGAAGCAGAAATGAAAGGTAAAAGAGTGGAAGGGTTAGTGCACATTTGAGAATGTTGAACAAGGATAAATCCTCCTGCAGAAAACTTCCACAACACAACAACACAAGCCACTTCGTTTACTGACACCGAATTCAAATCAACTGTACATTTAATCCTGGATATTTTATGCGTTATTCATCTCTTTCTTGTACACACCTCCTTGCATCAAGGATTTTGATATCCTTCCGTTCCAGCACCTCGTTCAATCCAGCTATTCAGCATTTCCTAAGGTTTCCTCTTGTCAATACCTCAGTACTTGTCAGTTACGTACGCTTTTCGCTAAGCTATCATCCTAAAGTCTCTTCACAGGACCAGACCATCTCAAAACACTCTAATCCAAGCTTTCACCTACTCAAACCTTTTTACCATTTCTCTGATATGTATTCACCTCTCTCACCCTCGCAATTCTTTTCAAGTCATATATGTTGTACAAATAGCTCATATCAACCTTTGGATTTATTAATCTCATTGGCATTCCACATCCTTTTTCATATCTTGAAAGGAAGGTTCGCTCAGCAATGCTTTCATGCAATCCACCTTTTTCCTCCATTGACATTTGCCTTCTCTTCCAGAACTTCTGCAGAGACACTGCTACACTGCTGCTTTGCTGCCTCACTTGCTTTGTGATGTGCTTCTACAAATCTTTCTTCCATCATGCATTACTTTTACAACCAAATACCTATAGTTTAATAACACATACATACCACTACATACATACAAATATATTCATATATATATATATATATATATATATATATATATATATATATATATATATATATATATAGTATATAATATATATATAGTATGATAGATAGATAAATACAAGTACGGCAGGTTCCGCATTAACTTATACCTCTCTAATGGCTCGTATGGTTTTGAAGGTAGACTGGAGTCGTTGGGGGAGACTGTCGATTATTCGAGACACTTCGGTACCGGCCCGTTTATCACTTATAATTTATTTCATTTAGACCCTTGTATTTGTAACATGTTTAAGAATGACCTCAAAGATATAATTACAGACTTAAATAAAAATTAGTTGCCTTAGAGATATCTTCGTTGTATATGTATGTTTAATATGTATTGTGAATATGTATTGTGAATATATTTTTGTTTACCAAAGTTCTGAATAGCTGTCACCTATAATAATCCTTTAATTGTCATGTCCTTGTGTCTGAGCAGATTGTCTTAATCTTTTAATTGTACCCATGTTTTTGCTTCTTTGGGAAGGTTACTCATCTTCCAGGTGTGTCAGATTCTAGGTACTAATCTCTTTATAATCCCTATCTGTCAGTTATACGACCTTTCGTGTATTGTCATTTCCTCATGTAAGTCATTTCAACTGCTAAGTAAAGGACGTTTGAACGTCGAAAGATCTCGCGGATACTCCGTTGTTTATTTTCTGTCGTAGCATATACCTTTATTTTTGGATTTATCACATTCCTAACTTTCGTGATTCAGTTATACATACATACATACATACATATATATATATATATATATATTATATATATATATATATATATATATATGATAGATAGATAGACAAATACAAGTACTGCAGGTTCCGCATTAACTTATACCTCTCTTATGGCTCGTAGACTGGAGTTTTTGGAGGATACTGTCGCGTATTCGAGACACTTTGGTACCGACCCGTTTATCACTTATAATTCTCCTTCGGTGATATTCCCGATATAGAGCGAATTGGAAATCACACTTCATTTGTAGCTCAATAATTATATATGTGTGTGTCTGTGTCTGTGTGCTTCTGTTTATTCATTTGGATATAAAAGTACGTACGTGAAACGTATAAAAAAGGCTATAAAACACTGTAAAAGATTGATAATTGTTGTAATGTTACTGAGCACTCAAATATTGCGTCAGGAAATTTCTGTGACCATAATTCTTCAGCCTCAACATTCCTTGTTAGATGAGCAAACAAGGACTTTTCTCGAGCGCAAACATCAGCGGGCGGTTAACTTGATTTCGTTATCTGTCCCACATTTCTGCATAAAAACAAAAAAGCAATGATAGGATGAAAAAGCGCCGAGAATCCTGTAGAAGAAAAGGTGCAACAAATTTGGCAAAAACTTTTACTTACAATAGAGAGGCATTACGGAATCTACTTTTATTTCAGTGTGGTCTAAAGGCTGCCAACCTACTCATGCCAGCGAACAAAAGATGAACTTGGTAATTAGCTGACTGTGGTGGATCGTAGCTATGAAAAATTGCACAGAGCTACCTACCTCTGCCAAAAGACGTACAGTGAACCCAAAGTTAACACCATCAACATTACACACACACACACACACACACACACATATATATATATATATATATATATATATATATATATATATATATATATATATCAAATGAAATCTCGTGGAGAAGTGTCACCAGCCCGAAGCCCAGTGGATATATTCATCATCAAGATAATCTCTTTGTACTCTCTCGTAAATTGTCCGCGAAGGCACTAACGTTATTTTCTTTCATTTTCTTCGTGGGGCCTTAAATCTTTTCTCGCAGAAAGAGACACATAAATATCTTTTAAGGACTTGAAATAGTGCACATCCGGGGACAAACAGGGAACATGATTATTTTTCGTTTCCTTTTGTTTATGGTTTGTTTTTCTTTCACGTTTCCATTTCTCACAGGTGAAGACAAGGGAGTTTTCACTTCAGCAAAGGTTTCCCACTTTTCGGGATATGAATAAGAAATGCCGAAAATTATCAGATAATCTGTTACGAATATTCTCTCTCTCTCTCTCTCTCTCTCTCTCTCTCTCTCTCTCTCTCTCTCTCTCTCTCTCTCTCTCTCTCTATCGACTCTTAGATTTTTACCTGCATTGAACCAGCTCCTTATTTTCCCCATTTTTTTTTCGTCTTCCTTTTTTTTCGCGCCATTTCCCCTTTACAAAATATCCATCAGATGCCACTGGCCTTTCCACCGGTATGCTCCTCTTTGGGGCCTTTCATCTTCTGCCAGAGACATGAAAGGATTTCGGGACGCCTTTCAGAAAACGCCCCTTCCAGATTCACCCTCATTCCAGATGGGAAGATGTGTGTGGAGAACCCGCGTCTGGCGCTGAAACTCTACCTCCCGCTGCCACGGAATGGCTTCTTTTTACGGCGTTTATTTATAGCTCTGTTTATCCATCGCCATCCCTTTCCCATTCATTCGTTTAGTCGAATATCATTATGCTCTGAGCGAGAGGCATCTCTCGGTACTGGAAGAGAAGGAGGTGAGTCTCTTGATTACGAAGAGTTTATCAAATAAGGCGACGTTTTTCATCTTGGATTTTTATTGACGGATGTGTAACGATACCTATATCTCAGTATCCTTTGATATGGGACGTGGCAAGATTGTTATTCCAGAAAAAAAATTAAGTGTTTCTCACACATACACACAGACAACATATATATATATATATATATATATATATATATATATATATATATATATATATATATATATATATATATATATATCTATATATATATACATATATATATATATATATATATATATATATATATATATATATATATATAGAGGTATGTGTGTGTATAAAATATATATACACGTTTGTGTTTGCCTATGTGTGTGTATAAAATATATATACACGTTTGGTGTTTGCCTATGTGTGTTTGTTTACCTTCTTTAGAGCTCTTCATAAAATTAGTTTTGCTTACAAATTTGACTCCAGTGGCTGTAGCCGTTCCTCTCCTAACGTTATCCGCTGACAGATCAATTTGCATATTCAAATACTCGACAAATTTCCTTTTTAATCTTGTTGTTTGTTCTGTTGATTCCTGAAAAAATCCTTCATATTAGCGTGTGCCCACAGACGCGAGGCTATCCATTCAAAGCTGGTCCGACATGATGTAAAGGTAAAGAGATGTAAAAGGACCCTTCATTTCGAAATAATCAGAAAATTGAGATGGAGCAGTTCGCCTAAAAAGACCTTTTTCCTCCCTGTTTACGCTCGAGCGTCATTTTTCCCTCACCTTTTCGCACGTTTTTTTGTCTCTTTTGTTGCGCTTTGTGCGAATTTTTCCCTCCCAAAATGAATGCCCTCTTTAATTATGGCCCAATGACCTCGCATGAGAGTCATTTGCATAATGGCCAGAAGGGAAAATAATTTTCGTTTGGGTAACTTTACGCTGGTAGCTTTATCTACGGGGCTCTCTGTGCAAAACTTGACCTGGGCAGCTTTATCCGGGCTCCTTTACG
>NC_087208.1:826424-846424 GCF_015104395.2 Macrobrachium nipponense | reverse complement strand
CGGACGTTAAATTCATTATCAGGCTTCAAAGGGACCCATCACAATGAGAGGACCAATCCTGAATCTATAACGGCATTTGCATCGGCCGACCGCTTCATCGCATTAAAAGGATGATCACATTTTACATTTGCAAATTACAACTTACTGGTTCCTTGTAATTTATGGAAATAACGTTCCTCCAACTACGGCAACTCCGGCCCGGCGGCGAATCTAAAAAGATTCGAGATACCATTAAGGGAATTGCTAGCTTATTTATTGGGGAAACTGAAATGGCTTCCGGCCAAGTAACCAGCAATGTATTTTCGGCGTGTTAATTTCTTTTTCTCATAGTCTTCCTCTTCCCCTTCCTCCCTTCCTCCTCCTCCCTCCAATAGATATCCACGTTTCGAAATGGAGAAAGGGCCCTTTGGTTTAGGGATTTATTCAGTTTGATATACTGCATTACGCGTATGAGCATTCTTTAAGCTGAAGGACTGAATTGTTTTGTTGGCGCGTTCCTTACGATTTGTTACTGCGGTCACTGACTAAACCTCACCTCTGATAAACAAAGGGCTTTAAGTTTGTCCTGTTCTCTATCTATCTGTCTATGTGCCTACAGTGCCATTAGCCTCCTCTTTTCTAAAATATTCAGGTATGCATCCGTCGGATCCAAAATGAGTGATAATATGAATGACAGCATAAACGTGCGTGTTTTCTGTCGCGTTGTAGCATCTTGTCTCGAGAAATGCTGCCTTGGAAGACTTGCAGGTCCAATGCAACAGTGAAAACAGGGAATTTCTCTCTCTCTCTCTGTCTCTCTCTCTCTCTCTCTCTGTCTCTCTCTCTCTGTCTCTCTCTCTCTCTCTCTGTAGCCATCTTGCTTGGTGAGACGTACCCGCGTGAAGTCACAATAATCAACAGATATCACAAGTTTAACATACGACTAGAATTTGAGAAATATCTAGAAGTGTTCGTGAACTATCGGTGATAAGATTAGTGTGAAAATAGTAGGATAAAGCGTCTTCTAAGTTAGTTTATCAAGTGTAATACTATAAATCAGAACAAGATGGCAGTAAGTTCCAACTGCGGGAAGAGGTGGCGTAATTTGGCGTGTTTAGCAGATTCGCAATACGATGAGGTAGCAGGAAGGGAACTGGCATTTCTCATCTATGAAATCAGCAACAGTCCTAACCAAAAAGATACAAAAGCATGCATAGATATATTAGAAGGATATAATCCTTCAAACTGGAACAAATCTAATGAAAACATCTTGAAAATAATTGAAGAAGTTCCAAATAAAATCCAAGTGGTCAAGAGACTCATAAAGAAAATATACATAAACCAACATATTCCGACAAAGAAAATGAATAAGGTGAATCTTGTGAATATCCTAATTGATGCATTAGGAAAAAGAATGCCAAAGCATGCAAAAACTGTGTAAGGTGTTTGGTATAGCATAGTCAATCCACAAAACCTAATCAGAAAATGTGCTGCATGCAACATTCCGACCCATCCACAGTGTGCTGAGGTAATACAAGATTTGAGAAAAGATACAAGAATTTTTGTTCAACATGTCTATCATGGATAGACAATGTTATTAAATCAAGATTGAATGTACAAATAGTTGAGATGAAGAAGAAGAGGAAGAGGAAGAAGAAGAAGAAAAAAGAAGAAGAGGAAAACGGAAGAGAAGTAAACAAAATGAAATGACAGAAAAAAATAAGGAAAACAAAGAACAAGATAAAAGTATGGATGCAGAGATACTCATTGATACTACATATGAGGCAATAAAGCAGCATACCTACGAAGAAATAAATTACGATATGACAACAGAAAAGCAAATCCCGAAGAGGCTCTACCCAGATCTATACAATGACGGGAAAGAGGAAAAAATAGACAAGAAAGACAAAATCTGCAACCTTTTGAAAAGAGGGAATTGCAGATTTGGAGAAAGATGTTACTACAAACATCCTAAGATATGTCAAAACTATGAAATATATGGCAAATGTGCATACTTAGATGATATGGGGATGAGATTGCAGAGAATCTGCATCCAAAAAATATGTAAAAAAGACCTAAAAGAAGGAAAAGGATGTAAGTTCGACAAAAAATGCAAATATATGCACCCTGTAGCCATGAATCATAATCAAATAAATAACCAACCAAGTAATAAAATCCAAAATAAGAAAGAAACAAATAAAGAGAGAAATCAAGAATATCAGGTAAAAGAGAAAAGCAAACCACCAATGAGATATGCAGAGGTGTCAGCAAAAAATTTCAAAGCATCAGCTCCGAAATTCTACTCAAGAGATAATAACTGTATTTATTATGCAAGAGGATATTGCAGAAGAAACGGAGAAAATTGCAGATTCAGACACAAAATTAATAATTATGATGAAGGAAGATCAAATATTATGGAAAAGTTGGATTTTTTAATGTCAGAATTTCTGGAAATGAAAAAAAAAACAACATACCAGAACAGGAAAGAGACATGGGAAAATCCTTATTACTACCAGTATTAAATGAAGGAGAAAACACGCAAACCATCATAGTGATGAATGCGCAGGGTTTAGTTACGAGTAACTCAAAAAGAAAAATAGAGTACTTAGAAGAACTAACCCAAAATGAAAAGAAAATAGATATAATGAATATAAGTGAAACCTGGTATTCCCAAGAGACTGGGAATGATGATCAAATAAAAGGGTTCCAAACTTATAGATCAGATAGAAAAAATAGGAATCAAGGGGGAACCGCAATATATGGGAAAGACAAAAAACAAGGAAAAATATATGAGAAATATAGTAACTCAGAATGTGAACTAATAGCGGTAGAATTTGAATCTGAAAAATTGATGACATAGTAATATATAGACCTCCTAATACTAAAGAGTTTGACTTAATAATTGAAAAATTGGATGATATATGTAGAAATCACAAGGGACTGGACTATTCTCCTATCTGGTGACTTCAGCTTTCCTTTCGTAGAATGGAAAGAACGAATAGGAGATTGTGGTTGTACTTATACATATAAAAAAGAGAGTAATAGTAGTGCAGAAGATAAGAGGCAATTTGAAAAGCTATTAGATATGCTACTAGAATACAACATTCAACAAATAAATCACCTGCCAACAAGAAAGGAAAATACTTTAGACCTAGTATTTGTGAACGAGATGAATTATGTTAAAGAAATAATAGTTTATAATGCGAGTATTTCAGACCATAATGTCATAGAATTAACAGTTCATTCCAAAGCAAGTGAAAATAGAGATAAGCAAGAAATGAAAAAGTGGGAAGGATATGGAAAATACAACTTCTACAGTAAAAATATAAAATGGTCAGAAATTAATGAAGAATTAAACAAAGATTGGGATAACATTTTCGTAAGTGATGACATAAGGGTAAATACGGAGATATTATATAAAATATTGGAGATAATAGTGGAAAAATATATACCGAAGAAGAAAAGTAAACATCATTCATGCATACCAAGAGACAGAAGGATCTTGTTCCAGAAAATCAGAAAGTGGAAAAAGGTCTTGCAAAAGAAAAAAATGCATGGAAAGTTATAGACTAAAAAGTAAGATAGAAAATGCAGAACAAAAGATTATACAATCAAAAGAAAATGAAAAACGGGACTTGGAAGAAAAAACCCTATTAAATATCAAGCAAAACCCCAAACTATTATACTCATATGCGAAGAAGATGAATAAAAGAAGAATAGAAATAGGCCCTCTGAGAATTGAAGGGAGATTAACGAATGAAAAAAAGGAAATTTGCAACATACTGGCAGAACGATATAAGAGAGAATTCACCCCTAGAATAGATAATGAAGATAATGATATAGAAGTAAGGGATGAAAATAGTGAATATTTAGCTGACATAGATATTAATGAAGCTGATATTGTGTAGGCTATTAATGAAATTAAAAATGGAGCTGCTGCAGGGCCTGATGGAATTCCTGCTATTTTGTTAAAGAAAGTAGTTCATTCTATCGCAAAGCCACTTGCAATATTATTAAGACAAAGTGTAGATACAGGCAAGATATATGATGAGCACAAATTAGCATATATTACCCTACTTTCAAAAGTGGATCAAGACTAGAGGCAAGTAATTATAGGCCTGTGAGTCTAACATCACATATTATGAAAGTGTATGAAAGGGTAATGAAGAAAAATATTATGAAACATTTAATAAAAAATAATTTGTTTAATAAAGGACAACATGGTTTCGTACCCGGAAAAAGTACACAAACCCAACTGTTAGTCCACCGTGAAAACATATTCAAAAATATGAAAGCGGAAATGAAACAGATGTGGTTTATTTAGACTTTGCAAAAGCTTTTGATAAAGTAGACCATAATATATTAGCGAAGAAAATTAGAAAACACAATATCGTGGATAAAGTAGGAAGATGGTTAAAAGAATTTTTACACAACAGAAAACAGATAGTTATTGCAAACGACGAGAAATCGGATGAAGCCAAGGTAATATCCGGTGTGCCGCAAGGTACGGTGTAGCTGCAATACTGTTTGTTATTATGATTGAAGACATAGACAATAATGTTAAGGATTCGGTAGTGAGTAGTTTCGCAGATGACACAAGAATAAGTAGAGAAATTACTTGTGATGAAGATAGGAACGCTCTACAAAGAGACCTTAACAAAGTATATGATTGGGCAGAGGTAAATAGGATGGTATTTAACTCTGATAAATTTGAATCAATAAATTATGGAGACAGAGAAAGAAAGCTATATGCATATAAGGGACCTAATAATGAGACCATCACAAATAAGGAAGCAGTTAAAGACCTTGGTGTGATGATGAATAGGAACATGTTATGCAATGATCAAATAGCAACTCTGTTGGCAAAATGTAAAGCAAAAATGGGAATGTTGTTACGGCACTTCAAAACAAGAAAAGCTGAACACATGATTATGCTTTATAAAACATATGTTCGTAGTCCACTTGAATATTGCAATATGATATGGTACCCACACTATCAAAAGGATATTGCACAAATAGAGAGTGTACAAAGGTCCTTTACAGCTAGAATAGAAGAAGTTAAGGACCTAGACTACTGGAAAGACTACAATTCTTAAATTAAAATTATAAGTTCTAAGAAAAGGAGAAGAGAACGCTACATGATAATTCAGGCATGGAAACAGATAGAAGGAATAGCAGAAAATATCATGGAACTAAAAATATCAGAAAGAGCAAGCAGAAGTAGATTAATAGTGCCCAAAACTATACCAGGAAAAATAAGGAAAGCACACAGGACATTAATCCACTACGCACCCGCATCGATAATGCAGCGTCTATTCAATGCGTTGCCAGCTCATCTGAGGAATATATCAGGAGTGAGCGTAGATGTGTTTAAGAATAAGCTCGACAAATATCTAAACTGCATCCCAGACCATCCAAGATTGGAAGATGCAAAATATACCGGAAGATGTACTAGCAACTCTCTGGTAGACATTAGAGGTGCCTCACACTGAGGGACCTGGGGCAACCCGAACAAGATGTAAGGTCTGTAAGGTAAGGTAAGGTCTCTCTGTCTCTCTCTCTCGTCTTCAAGCGCAATTCTAATATATATATGTATGTATATATATATATATATATATATATATATATATATATATACGTATATATATATGTGTGTGTGTGTGTGTGTGTGTGTATGTGTGTGTGTATTTATATATATTATATATAGCTACATATTGTATATTCTTCTGACTCCGCCCCCTCTAAAGAATAAGGCGAAATATACGTACATGTATAATATAGGGTTACGAAGAAAGATATGGTATTGTATAAGTGATAAGAGGAAAGTCTTTTGGAAATATGTTTAATACATGGTTTCCAAGGATGAATATTCATAAGTATCCAAGGAAAAGAACAAAGTTAAAGCGAATGCTCTTGCTAGATCATTTCTTGGTACAGAGTAGACTGAAGAGCCAGCTGATGAATGCGCTGATGAGAAGATGGTGCTTGGAGGTATATGTAGTCATTATTTTATCGAAAATTACTTGTTGGTGAAGAGAATGTGAAAATGCGGCTGCAGTTGTAGTGTAAGTCTAGTGAAATGTATAATAAAGAAGTGAGAAGAGCAAGTAAGGCGAAAATGGATGGACTCTGGCCAAGGGTTAAAGACAGAGACGTGGCAGAGTAGATGGAGAGTATGTAAAATTCGAGGATGTGGCAACAGGAACAGGAGGACGGACGTGTTTGTGGTTACAGGAGGGTAGCAAGGGACATTCAAAACATGAATTGGTGGGAGAAGGTGATCAAAGGTTTAGTGAAGAAACACAAACGAGATTATTTGAAGTGTAGTTGCATGACAGATCACGTGCAGGCATCAGGGAGACGGATATAGTCATCAAGAAGAAAAATGAGTGAGAAGAAAGTATGGAAAGTAATCCCAAAAGAGGGAAGACAGTGGAAAAAATTTTCTAATGAGATTAAAAAGTTGTTTTAAAGGGAAATGATTGCTGATGAAGTGAATGCAGTCCAGAGAGAATGGAGTGATCATTATCAAGATTTGTAAAAGGGAAGTTTTATGGTAAAATATTTATTAAGGCAGTAAAACATACGGGGAGGTAGTGTGAAAAGTTTGATTTCGAAAGAGCTTATGATAAAACCAATAGGCGGACGACAGAGAGGATGGTGAGAATGTATGTGATGGAAGATAACTTATTGAGAATGATCAGTTTTTACAATGAATATTCAGCCAGAAGACCGACTGGTTCGGTGTATAAGAGAGTCTGAGACAAGGGTGTTGTATGCATCCATTTGTTCAATATTTTATGGATTGGGTGGTGCGAGAAATGAAAGGGAAAGACAGTAAGTTGTAAATGGTTGATGTTAGCAGCTGATATGGTGCTAATTGGGGGTAATGAAGAGAAACTGTAGAAACTAATAAAAGTTTACCGTTGTTAAGAAGACGAAAATACTTAGAGTAGGGTATTGAGGATAAATAAAAGCCAAAAAGATGGACTAATGAATATTTCATTGGATGTAACAGAATGGAAGCTATTGATTCATATTAGTATCTGTTAGTAAATTTAACGGATTATGGCAGGATGAAATAAGAGGTGGGTCACAGAATAAGTGAAACAAGAAAGAAAGTCGTGCATGTGCAAAAGATTAGGAAGAGATTTGAATTGTTAATAGCACTGCATTGTTGATAATGAATATGAATGAGAGAAAACGAAAAAAAGTTTGAAGCTCTCGAGATGATCATTTGCGTAGTGTGTGCTGCCAAAGAAATGATTATGGAATGAGAATGGAACAGTATTTTAGACGGTTTGTCATAAGGAAGAACGGAAGAAACTTGGTTAGTGACAATAATGTATAATTCAGAGGTGTTAGGTGAATGAGGAGTTAAGAAGGGTTGGATGGCTGTGAGACAATGGCATGAGTTTCCACAAAGCTCGGAGATGTGGACCGAATAGGAATAAATAACACGGGTATAAGTGGGCTGTTGTCTGATTCTTCGCTGTGTATTAATAAAATGACTAGAGTTGCGGAAGTTTTACTGCACAGGTGTTTCATCCACGGTTAAGAGGTTGAAAAGTGAGTAAATTGGTGACCCTCTTGCGGTGGCGGTGTGGTTTAAAGCTTCACTGTGCGTCCAGGATTTGTCGGGTTCGATGGTTCGCGCCCGTGAGCCGACAAATCTTATCGACTAAAAAAATTCCCCTTCGGTTAACATACATATGAAAATGTATTAATTCCGAGTTAGAGCGAATTAGATATTAAAGGATATTTGTAGCTAGATGTATGTATATGAAACACGGTAATGTGATATGACATATATGTGTATTATATATATATATATATATATATATATATATATATACATATATATATATATATATATATATATATATATATATATATATATATCAGCAATAACTTACCAAACAGCACGTGACAAATATGTACACAGATAACCACATGAAAGGTGAAAAAGTAAATATCAGGTACCCAGCGCTTTTGTGTATTACGTGCACTTCTTTGGGGTACAAATGGAAGTAAATAAAAACAGGTATAAACAAGAAAATTTCACAAAACAAAGATCAAAGCCATTAACAAGCAAACCATCATTACAAACTGTCACACCCAGCACAAGAAATCTTGTAAATAGAGCCACAAGATTTCTTGTGCTGGGTGTGATAACAAATACCTTGGTCAAACTGGTAAAGAACTAGATTCCCGTCTAAAAGACCATTATGCAGTTCGAACAGGTCAATGGACAAGTGCTTTATTTGTAAACATGAATGATTTTAACCATTGCAGAGACCGGGAAAATTCATCTGAGGTAATATTTTGTAACCATGTTGTAAAAAGAGAAACATTGAATCTGCTTTTATTCAGCATTTTAACGATCAACATATGAATCTGAGTTCAGGTCTTTTCAAATTAGATAGTTACCTTGTTTATAAGATTGTAAGGAAATACAATGTCACCTTTTAGCAACAGCCTGTTATACTAACTGCAGTTTCAGTTCTTAAATGCAAGCAATTTTAAAGAATTCCTAGCTGCTTGGTAGTGGCAATTTGTATCGATGGTTTGCTTGTTGATGGCTTTGATCTTTGTTTTGTGAAGTTTTCTTGTTTATGTCTCCATTTATTTATTTTACTTTGTACCCCAAAGAAGTGCACGCAATACTCGTACACGAAAGCGCTTGGTACCTGGTCTTTAATTTTTCACCTTTCATGTGGCTATCTACATATATTATATATATATATATATATATATATATATATATATATATATATATATATATATGGCTAAAGGTATAAATTAACTTTCTCGGTTACCTTATCCTGAGCTGGACTCATAAAATCAGTTGTTCGTAAATTTATTTCCATCAATAAATTTTTCAATAGATTTCTAAAAGTCTTAATGAACTCTTGAATGGGTCAAGATAATAATGGTGATGACGTCAGTAATATCGCCAGTGCAAATATTGAAGACTTCCTTAGCTACATCTTGCAATCGTTTCCTTGTTCTATCTATAACCATGCATCTCCTCACAGCAATTAATTACTCTTTTTTTTTCGTTTGCCGAGCTTTATCCCTGTTCCATTAGCAATTTTTCCTCGTCTTCCCCTTCCGACACCAACTTTACCTCCTCATAACTTTCCCTGTAGAGCTTGTACTCATTCAAGTATTTCCCATAAGACGTCATATTTTAACATCTTTATATCATCACTAATAAACTTTGATACTTAATGATTTTCCCGCGAAGCGATTTGGGTCTTGTGTGCAGATGGACCGAAGGCTTCTATCCCATCGTCTCTCTTCTCGGAAAGAGTTTGATTCCCCATTTTCACTATTTTTAGAATGATGAGACTGAGAGGAAGATGGATGGAATTCAATTCGTTGCTTAAGAACGTTCATTCGCTTCTTAGCAAACGCTGCTAAGAAACGCTCTATCTCATTTCTCTTTTACAACAATGGAACACAATTACCCAGATACAGTACCTTACATCACTGTGCTTTTAAATCCAGTTTTACATCTACGAGACGACATCCTTTATGCGTATTATCGTGTAATTTGTCAAGGTTCATATCTAATAAAGATGACAAGACGAGCTGAGAAATAAAATTAACAGCTTTTAAATATTTGCTCAACACTTGGTATCACGTATTCATATAGCTGTCAGTTTCAAGCATGGAACAAACTTTTACTATCTGCTGCAGACGCCATAACTCATGGAATGGGTTATTGTAAGATGTCACTGTATCTATACGAGAAACCGTTGCAGCTGTAAAGGATGCGCAGTGGTAAGATGTAATGACTTACTTTTATTTGGATGGTCACGAAATGATTGGCAGTTTTAGGTACAGAAATACACGCCGCTATGAAAGCTGTTGCCTGTGAGTATGACGTACTTAGTTGCCATAGGTTTCCTGTTCTGTATTATTACACTGTATACGGATCTTCATCCTCAATCCACATTTAGGCTATGAATCTTCACCTCGAGCTGCATTCTGGGTCAGTATCTGGCTCTGGCTCCAGGATCCGTATCTCGGTCTGTATCTTGAGGTCGCATTCAGATCTGGAACCAAGATCTGAATCTGGTTCTGCATCCTGGATCAGTACCTATTTCTGCCTCAAGGACCCATATTCAAACTTTCCTTTAGGAACCATGAGCAGATCTGAATCCTGGATCTGAAATTGAATCTGCATCCTGTATCAGAATTTAGTTCTGCCTCTTGGAATCCTGGGATCTTCATATGCATATTAAGCCTGGATCTGCATTTAGTCTTGGATCCTGGATGGCAGATCTACATTCAGATCTGCATCCATTTCAAAATACAATCAAGCCTTACTTATCCTGTAGCCCATCCACCACAAGATCGTAACTAATATATCAGCAACTTTAAATAAATAAGTTTATATAGAAACAGACGTCCATTATATAGGCAAACCACCTTAATATACCAAACAAATAGGGGCGCCACCACTGCTACTATTACTAATAGTAGTAGTAGTAGTAGTAGTAGTAGTAGTAGTAGTAGTAGTGCGACTAGTAACAATAATAGTAAATTTGATTGACTGAATAAGAGTGAATATAACCACAATGAAAAATATTTTAATAGTATATATATATATATATATATATATATATATATATATATTATATATATATATATATATATATATATATATATATATATATATATATATATATATATTATATATATATATATATATATATATATATATATATATTTATATATACATATATAATGTATGTCTGTATTTCTTTGTAAATGTACGCAGTGCTGTTCAGTCAATCAAATTTTCTATTGTTTTATATATATATATATATATATATAATATATATATATATATATATATATATATATATATATAAGTGTGTAAGTGTGCATGAGAGAGTGTCTGTATTAGAAGAAATGGAAAGAGAGAGAGACGCTTTTTTCATTGCCTAGTCCTTCTCAGATATGAAAGAATTCCCTGATTGTCTCACATCTTAGTTGAACTGCTGCCAAGGAATTTCCAGACGAGTCAGAGAAATTGTAAAGGTCGTTCCGGAGAGCTTATAAAAAGCAATATTGTTGCTCTGTTTCTCTTTTAATAGAGACGCTCAAGTGGTTGGCATCTAGGCTGACATGAGAAGTCCCGAGATATTTTTTAAGAGCTGTGTAAAGCACCAGACTGCCCCCTCACAGAGCCCCTAAGGACTCTGTCTCTTGTCGAGTACCAAGTATTTTTCTTTTTCCTTGAGTCGCCTGTTTTTTCATGTATATGCTTGTTCATTTGTTTCAAAAGAGCTTGTTCCGCGAGGTTGCGTGCAAGAACTAATTTGGCTGAACTGTTTACGAACCGAGTCATTTCCTTATCGGGAAAATACACAGAGAAAAACCAAAGAGCCCAGTGTGAGTCCCTGCGCCAAGGAAGGCATTTCCAATTCACTTCGAAAGCAATTTGCCTGGAGAAAATGGACTCGGAAACTAAAAGAAGGACGACGCTTTGGGTGAGAGGGAAAGGGAAAATAGAAAGTTAATCGCTACCCGCTCATTTTGGGGTGAATAGCTCAACTTGGATATGAAACAATTTCGCTGGGAATTAATACGTCTTTGTTTCTGACTTGAATATCGCCTCTCTCTCTCTCTCTCTCTCTCTCTCTCTCTCTCTCTCTCTCTCCTTTCTGCAAAGTTGAGCTTTCAACCGCTGATAAAGCCGCGAAAGTTGATAAGGGATATTAAGAAACTTTAGGAGCAAAGGCTCTTTCCCAATCCCCGCGGCCCCTCCCTCCAGCCTCCCCCTGGCCCTCAAGTAATCTTCATACGAGAGAAATGAAGGATAGAAGTTCCCCGGAAAAAAATAGAGAGAAGTTTAATGGAATAACGATACTGGAAAAGAATAGAATGGAAGAATGGTGAGTACGTAGAGTTCACGAGTGTCATAATAGACTAGAGTACTTGGTACAATGATATTTCTAATGTTTGGAATTTTAACATTTCTTACCTGTACCGAATTCTCGTATTTAAGCCGATCGCTTATGCATTCACGCTATATCAGCATCTGCAAGTGTACAAGGTATATAACAAAGCACTCATTTTTATGGCCTGTCAAATGACACGCTTCGTTTGCAATTCGCGTCACATAGCACAAGTTGATTCACTTGAGTAAGACTTTCCAGAAGTGGCAGGTTTCCGACGTTTCTTGAGGATGACTGTGTTGTTTTCACCGTGATGTCTAACACTGTTTTGTTTATCTTAGTTATGTAACGTACAAATGTGATCTGATAGTCACCTCATTGTGTCTCTGCTACCATCTCCCAGTTAAAAACCTTGACGAAGACCATTCAGTCAGAGAGTGAGGGACTTGTTACGCGATGAGTCTAAATCCTAAATCTCCTCTTGCAGAGGCCACAGGTACCCGGCTTGTTCTGACCTGGCTGACTTGCAGCTAGAGAAAAGGATCGGAATAACCCCACCTACGCTTGTGCAACGAAGACCATTTAATCCTTCTCTGACGGCCAATTTGCACAAACACCCTGGCAAGTAGTGCCCGATGAAGCCAGTCATTGGCATAATGTATTGCCACTTGGTACATGCATTCATAACTAAATGCGAAAGCAAGCAACAGAGTGTGGATGACATCGATCCATCCATCTCTGTAGGAAGTGATTTGTTTTATAACTCGCCGGGTCGGTTTAGCTGTCTGATTATTGACTGCGTAACTCTCCAATAACGGAAGGCTTTTCATTCTCTTGACGACTTAGTAAGTGCTCTTAATGTAAATAAGCCTGCTCCGTAGCAACTCCCACAAAATAACATTATAACAAACGATCGACAGATCATTTCATAGTTCTTACTTAATCAGGAAGTGATACGCCTCATTTTCCTTCTTGACCGGCAGTTTCTTTGACAGGGCAAATTGTTTGTTTGTTTTGTTTGTTTGTATGGTGTTTTTACGATGCATGGAACCAGTGGTTATTCAGCAACTGGACTAACGGCTTTACGTGACTTCCGAACCACGTCGAGAGTGAACTTCTATCACCAGAAATACACATCTCTCACTCCTCAATGGAATGGCCGAGAATCGAACCCGCGACCACCGAGATGGGACGCCAACACCATACCAACCACGCCACTGAGGCGCTTGACAATGCAAATGCTTCTATCGGTTATTTGACTTTGAAATATGGGAATACCTCAATCATTATTTCTTTTTCACTTGCTGTACACAATATATTCATAAATGTGATATATATATATATATGGATATACATATATACATATACATACATACATGTATATATTATATATATATATATATATATATATAATTATATATATATATATATATACTTAGCATCACGTTTTATATATTTCGTGATAAAGTTATTCATATTTATATATATATATATTATATATATATATATATATATATATATATGTATATATATATATTATATATATATATATATATCATGATATATATATATTATACATATTATATATATATATATATTATATTATATATATATAATATATATATAGTATAATATATGTATATATATATTATATAAGTCATATCACATTTCCGTGATTCATATACATATATCGAGCTACAATGTCCTTTAATATCTAATTCGCTCTACCTCGGAATTATATATTTTCATATATGCTTACCGAAGGGGAATTTTTTCTCGATAATAGATTTGCCTGGACCAGGGCGCGAACCTATGGATCCTTTCAAACCCAGGAACGTCAGTGAAGCTTACCTACTACACCACCGCGAGAGTGTAGTAGGTAAAGCTTCACTGACGTTCCTGGGTTTGAAAGGATCCATAGTTCGCGCCCTGGTCCAGGCAAATCTATTATCGAGAAAAAATTCCCCTTCGGTTAAGCATATATGAAAATATATTAATTCCGAGGTAGAGCGAATTAGATATTAAAGGACATTGTAGCTCGATATATATATTATATATATATATATATATATATATATATATATATATATATATATATATATATATATATATATATATATATAATATATATATATATATATATATATATATATATATATATATATATATATATATATATATATATATATATATATATATATATATATATATATATACTATATATATATATATATATATATATATATATATCAGTCGGTGCAAGATGAAGGACAATCCTTTATACCCATTATATGTACTTTTATTGTTGTCGCGACGTTTCTTTTCAAGCTAAAGAAAGATAAAACAAAGTTAAAATCACAAACTCGGAATTAAAATTAAAATTTTAAAAAGTTATACAAATATAAAAGAACAGGTACAAAAGTAAGGAGTCATTACCATAAGGTGCTGAAAGCACAGACCTAGTGACAAAATTCGGGGTGGGTCAGCTTCGACTTGAACTCACGAGAGATACAGAGGCGTTGAGGATGACTGGGTGTTTAACTGGGGAACGAGTTGTTTAATGAAGAGTGATTCTAGAATAGTTAAATGCTGTTCGTTAGGGATTGGCCTATAATTTCAAAATCTTTGTAATTCATGTCATGTTTACATTTCTTTGTATGTTCGCTTATACATGAAAACTCAGGATTAGTTAATTTGACACCTGTTCTATAACTAACGCCTCGATGAGAGTCTAATCTCACTTTGAGTAACCTCCGTGTGGAGCCGACGTACTTCCCTAGATTACATCTAGGTCAATTAAATAGATATAAGACTCCTGAGGTCATCAATGGATCGAGTTTCTCCTTGTGTTTAAACAAAGATCTAATATTCATTGGGTTGCATGGTATTAGTGTTAATTCAATTGCAGGAAAAAAAATGTTCTATTAACAGTTTCAGTTCACAGTAGAAATTTTTGTTATGAATAAATGGGACACTTGCATATAATCATACTTTTGGCACTGTTGGCATTTTAATTTTAGGATGGAAGATATTGTTCAAGAATTTGTACAGGTGTTTATAAAAAAAGTTTCGATGGAAAGCAATTGTCAGTGAAATATTGGTGGAGATAGGTTATTTCATCGTGAAAATGATTCCAGTTAGACATTATGTTAAAAGCCCTATGAAAGAGGGTAGACATGGAGTTTATTTTAAAATTATAAAAACAGTTGCTAGAAAAATTCGATCCCAGGCCGGCAAACGTTTTCTTTCTAAAAACCGTGGTGTTAAAATGATCACCATATCTAAAAACTGTTACATCCAAAAATGGCAGCTTATTTTCCTTTTCATATTCAATTGTGAAATTAATGTTAGGATGTATTTCATTGGCATAATCAAGAAATTTGCCAGCCTGATCTTTATCTCTGAACAATAAGAAAGTATTATCCACATACCTATTGTAAAATAATGGATGGTAGGCCAAAGGGCAGTTGTCTAGTATGCGTTCTCCAGGGAGCACATAAAAATGTTTGCAAAGGTGGGACCCAAAGGGGATCCCATCGCCATACCATCAACCTGAATGTAGGCTTTGCCGTTAAAAACAAAGGCTGTGTCCTGCACAGCGAGCTCGAGCAATTTTCTAAAATCCGTAAGGTTAAAATGATTAAAAGTGGCATCTGGGTCAGTAAAAATAAAGCTAACAATAATATTAATGGTTTCTTCTACCGGTACATTAGTAAAAAGAGACTCCACATCCATGCTAACCTTAAATAAATAAGTCTGAATCCTGGGGTAAGATTTTTCCTTTAAAATTTATCTGAATTCTTACAACTATAGATATTGGTAGTTAAAGGCGCTACGAGAGGCACAAGAAATTTGGCAATTTTGTAGAAGTGGTATTTCTTGTGCCTCTCCTAGCGCCTTTAACTACCAATATCTATAGTTGTAAGAATTCAGATAAGTTAAAAAAAAAAAATTATAAGGCATCATGTCTCCATTAACCGCCCGTATATTTATCAAAACTGAATAGTCTACCGACGAAATTCCTATATATGTGTACAAGTAAAGTACTATAAATTCTGTCAATAATTTATTCATGGATACCCGGCTTTGAACGCAATAGAATTGTTGACGAAGAGAAGTGGAAGATAGTAGCATACAGCGATGTATTTAGAAATATCGTTGATATATTTGAGAAATTATGTAGCTGTATAAAATTTCCATCGAGGCCAAATTTAGATTCAAAAGTGCCGCCCGGTAACAAGCTTTTCAATGAAAACACCATCAAAGGTGCCTGTGCTAATGTGAGAGCAATTCGTTTAGGCAAAGAAGCGCCTCGTTCATTTACATTTCACGCCGAACGTTTTTACTTCACGGATAATTTACTCTAGTTTGCTAATTACTTGATCAATGAAACGGTAGGATAATGACATCAAAAGCGAATGTTTGATTACCGAAATATCAAAACACAAGTTTTCCTCTTGTTGATAGAAATCATCATTCAGAGTTGCTGGTTTTTCGTCCGCATCGTATTCATTTATGCCTTACCGTATTTTATACATATATATATATATATATATATATATATATATATATATATATATATATATATATATATATATATATATCTTAAGAATGGTGTGGTAATGAACTGTTCATCTCAGCTTTTTCCCGTTAGAGACAGGGCGCTTAGTGACAAGCGCTAGGCTCCATGAAGAATACTGAAATGAAAAACAGCCAGGAATGATGACCAATGCAATCAGAAATCACATGGTTGGGACATGTGGTACCCATCGTTGGTAGGCGGCCCGCAGGGCGTGTCTGCATGTGTGTTCGTAGCGTATGATATATGGGCTTGATGATAGGTAATGAAAAGAAGAGAGGACACTCTTTGATTACTTGTGACAGTGTGCAGAACATACCTGGAAGAGGTTTGAGAAGACCCATCGAATAAGGTAACGTAAGATAAGACTTTGAAAAGTTAACCTTTAAAGTGAAAAGAGAAAGAGAAGTGTGGTGCGTACACATTCATTTTGATTAACTTTCATATGTCAAGTGGTGTAATAAGTATGGTCTCTTTATTTCAGATTGGTTCTATGCCGCCATATAAGACAATGGGTTCTCTGAGACTTACTTGACCATTAAAAATGGTGTAGTTAATCAGACACAGTGAGATTTAATGGGGTACTTACTTAAACCTGGTTCAGGAGAGGAAAATGACAGTTTACGGTTTTTTGGGGGTCAGACTTTATTCATTTAATTTTACTTTAATGTATTCATTTTGTTCCATGTTAATGTTAGTTAGTTTGGGAAATAAAAAGTATATTTTTTGTATCTATGAGGGTTTATTAGCCTAATCTTCCATTTCCGTTTCAGCCACAGATCGACGGTAGGCAGTTGCTTATTAGCAGTTTCTTTCATTTGTCTAAACGAGCATCATTTGGTTCTAAAACTTCGTTTAAGAGATTTTGGTGGCAGCGGGTAAAAGGTTTCATAGGTCGTAGGTAGTACTTCCGAAGAGACTTTAGATAGATTAGGCATATTTTTGGGGGTGTCTGTAAATATGGATCGGGCTACTCACATTGTTGCTTACTTGGCTGTAGATACTCGGGGTGCGGCTGTGTGTGTGTATGTGTGTGCGAACACAGCCAGCCAGTCTTTCTAGCAATAGTTTAGTGTGAAGTCATGTTCCGGTGCTTCGGTGGGGTGAAGTGTATTGTTTATGGCATATTAAAGTGTTTACAGCATATCGTGAATGGATTACGTGCATTTGCAATGGGTAAACAAGTTCTGGCTCCGGTTCTATGAAGACGTGAGTGTATAACTTTATATATCCTTTCCTTTCTTTTTTTCTCTCTTTTTATTGGTGTTAATTTTCTCAAAAGTGTGTTTTATTTTGATGTCCCTGGAGATTCAGTGGACATTAGTGGTTTTGTGATAAGTTTCTCTCGAACTTTTTTTTTTTCTCTCCCTGTTTTTTTTTTGTTCCCGGCATGACCTTGTATTTCATATTAACCCTTTGAATACGAACGACTGTGAGTTTTACAATACGTTTCCTAAGGTAGCCCAGAACACGGCTGTATCGTATACGGTCACTGGCAATTTTCTTTTATGTGGAAGACTGATGATTGAACTACTGGTCTGTTTTTTCTTGATATGGTTACAATCTGCCAGTTGTCATACTGTGAATTCATATAAATGCACGCATTTCCCTAAAATTCATTATTTTTCATCAATATGTCATTGGAGGAGGAGTCAAGCGTACAACATCCTCAAGCTTGACCACCGGCAGATCGAGAGAAGAGCTCTCGATGACGATAATTATTTTGTAGACTTTCTCTGTTAATTTTCTAGATATGAAAATGAATGGGATTTAGAAGGCAATTAAATGAATAATTATAAGCCTGGTGCAAGAGACAGGGATGAAATTTCATCCGGCAGTGAAAATAACGAAAATCTGCTACCTAACGAAAGTAACGGTGTTGAAGGAAGTCGGATACAGCGACAGCGAGTTGACTCAGGTGATGTGGGAGTGGGTTGCCAGTAAGTTCCAGCCCCGAGATTTCGTATTTGACGGCAGTGGCAGGGCATTACGTCACGATGTAATGCGAATGAAAATTCAAAGGAAGTACTCCGATGTAGATCATGTTTTTCAGTTTTTCGGTAACGACTTTATGTGGCTGACTGCTAAAGAGACAAACTGTTATCAAAGATTCCTTGTTGATTACACTTGGAGATGCAGTACCAAAATATATGCGAAAGTTTGCCCTGGTTACTGTGAACGAAATGGTACGCTTCCTGTGTGTGAGTATGATCATGTCGCATCTAAGTAAACGTCGCATCGTTGATTACTTGACTACGCTTGAGGCATACTAGACAAAAGGAGAATGAGAAGGATGATGGCAAGGGACAGATTTCATCGAATTCTAGCTCTACATTTCGATGATAATTCACAAGGGAAAAAACATTTCGATGATAATTCACAAGGGAAAAAACATTTCGTTGATAATTCACAGGAGAGACCCAGATAAAAATAAAATACAATAGATAAATAAACCGGTGTTCGTCAATGTGCGTAGCAAAATCAGGGAAAAATTTCAACCTTTCCAAGATTTATGCATAGATGAAAGTTTGATGGTATGGAAGGGAAGGCTTTGTTTCAGCAAAATATTCCAGATAAAAGAAGTCGATTTGGAGTGAAAATATTTGAACTTTGTGATGCCCAAATGGATTGTATTCTCGATTTTATAATAAATCTACAGACATATTGGTAGATGAAAACCTAGGCGTATCTGGTTCTGCGGTAAAAGCATTTATGTATACATATCTCGGTAAACATGTGATAAGTAAACACGATTGTCACCTACCCATATTCACCATGAACAATATTATAAACCACTGTTGACCAAAATATATAATTGTGTAGTGTATGCAGCGTTTTCGTGGCCTCTAGAGATATAAGTACATACCTTCATACATACATACAAATATGCATGCATGCATACATACATACAAGCGTCCACATACAAATAAATAAATAAATATTTACATGTAAATATATATGTATGTATGAAAGTATGTGCTTATATATCATGAGTGTATACATTCATACATACATACATATATGCATGTATACATACAAAAATACAAACAAACCCACATACCACTGTTGATCAAAATATATAATTGTGCAGTGTATGCAGCTTTTTCGTGGCCTCTAGAGATATAAGTACATACGATCATACATGCAAACAAATATGCATCCATGCATACGTACAATCAAATGCGCATCCATATATATATATATATATATATATATATATATATATATATATATATATATATATATATATATATATATATATGTATGTATGTATAACTGAATCACGAAAGTATGGAACGTGATAAATCCATAAATAAAGGTGTGTGTGTGCGTATGCATGCATATAATATGTAGATATATATATATATATATATATATATATATATATATATATATATATATATATATATATCCGGTATGTGTGTCTGTTTGTAAGTTTGTATGCATACATGCATACATTCATCATACATACATATATATATATATATATATATATATATATATATATATATATATATATATATATA
>NC_087208.1:711424-821424 GCF_015104395.2 Macrobrachium nipponense | reverse complement strand
CTCTCTCTTCTCTCTCTCTCTCTCTCTCTCTCTCTCTCTCTCTCTCTCTCATAAACACTTTCCCGGTAAGTAACACGGTATTCTCATTATTATGGAAGTGTCGGAGATAGTTATTTTTTCTGAATAGCAGTCTTAGAATAATGGTGTAACAAATAATGTAAATATCTGAGAAGAATTCCTATATAAATCTAAAAATATATAATCTTGAAAGATAAAATTCCTATTTATTTCCAAGAATGTATAATAAGTTATTAGAAGTTATTCTATATCGTTTAAATATAAAGCATGATTGACATAAAGTACTAAATACATTTGTAAATCTCCCATAGTCAAGAGTTTTATAAGTCTAAGTGTATGTCTGAAAGGTAAAATCGAGACAAGACAAATTCTATGCTAGTCTTATATAAGAGCTCCCAAAGCGTTCATAAATCATAATTTCTAAAACTTCGTATGGTATTCCTTGTCGACTGGTTACTTGGTTATTGCTATAAATATCATTCAGAAATAGGGTTAATATATAATCAGTGATGTGCTCATTTACTACCATTATTGCAATTGCGTCTACTGGAAAGTTATGGTTGTACAATTAGAGGGTATGTATCTTGGTAAATATCTCTCCCTCTCTCTCTCTCTCTCTCTCTCTCTCTCTCTCTCTCTCTCTCTCTCAAAAATAATAAATCTCAATTTATTATTTTTGCGGAAACATAAAAATGATCAACATTTTCATGATTAGTTTTCTGGCGAATATGCAAATAATTGTTAACACTAATATTCAACTGTGAGGTAGATGTGTTTCGTGGATTCAAACAGAAAAAAAAAATTTACGTCGTCCGCAATCAGTGAAGTACTCATACCTCTGGCAATAGTAAACCCCAATATATAGTGCATATCATATGTTTATTTATTTGTGATGCTACATTAATTAAATATTATATATATTACGGATGACTACTATCAAAATGTTATCATAAAACTAAAACAGGTTAATTTGTAAGAAAACAACAAAGAAACGACCTGTTACAATGATTGTTTACGTTTTCGTGCGTCTGGTAGCATACTACAGATAACTCTCATCTGAAAATGCTCCGGGTTCTGGGGACGCGTGAGATCTCATCCCAGTCGTAGTCAAAGGGTTAACATCCATTCATATGGCCATTTGTTAGGCACGGTGGATGTTTATTTTTATCTTTTATTGGTGGATGATTATTATTAATTTTTCTGGATTGGGATTTGTGTGTGCATAAATATATTAATGTTACTGAGGTCGGGGAAGATCATGAGGTATAAGGGTTTTCATAAAGAAAGCAAAATGGCTGACACAAGTGGTATGCAGACTCTGGTTCACCGGATTACAAATGTTAATGCGTGTGTGAGCCCATTCCATGGGGTTGTAGATGGAGTTCTTTCACAACCAGTGCAAATTTTTATTGAAGGGGTGAATAACTATTTGAGTGCCAAAGGGATTACAGATGATATAGAGGAGTTCATGGAGGCGAAAGCCTTGCTATATTTCAATAAGGGTGATCTTTCCTTTCGTTGTCGGAGCTTTCAATATGCAAAATGCCAGTCATGGACCGATTTACAGCCATTTTTAAGAGCAGCTTATGGCTCAAAGGAACACGGGGATATGGTGAGAGATTTAAGAGGGCAATATAAAATCCAGAAAGGCACAACTAGCCTCATTGAACATAGCTCAAAGCTTTTTGACTCAGCGTTCGAATGGATAGATAAATTGAAAACCTCTAAATGGGTTAAAGGGGGTAAGGTCTTACTCGACAATTTACATAAACAGATCCATTTTGCAATGCTATTACATGACGTACCGTATGCAATAGTGGACACTTTTGATGAAAAGAATGAACCTACATGAGACGAAGAATTAATTTATGCCCAAATTCAGAAACATATGTCCAAATGTCCCACTGTAGATAGTACATCTTTTAATGGGACCAATCCGAGAAATACGCTGCAAAGAAACACCGAAGTTCCTTCTCCCCGTTTTTGTGCAAAAGTAGAATAAAATAGAAGATCAATCGATCAAAGGCAACAATAGTTGTGTTGCTACAATTGTAATAAACCAGGGCACACAAAGAAAGTATGTAGAGTCAAATATTGTGGAATGTGTAAGAGTGTGGATCACAATTGGCCATCTTGTCCGTCTCAGATATGGAAAGATGGGAGACCTACACCTCAAAGTTCTGGGAGTTATAATACAAGAACTTCCCAGGCGGGTCACTTAAGAGGGCAAAGGGATCAGCGAAATTTTTGGAAAGCCGATCGACAAAAAGGGAACAGATGATTTGTACGTGCCATTGTGATCTCGTGGGGGACGCCCCAGAGCCCAGACCTATAGTTTATGGAACAGTGGAGGATGTTGATATCCCGGTCTTCATAGATACCGGTGCGAGTATCAACCTAATGGATGATAATTTGTATCAATCCATGTTCTCCCATTACCCTTTGAAGCCCTCAATGAAGACGGTGTGTCATGTGCAAGCCCATAGATTAAACACCCTGGGTTGTCTTAGAATACAGTTTACTCTGGGTGATAGAGTGTTAATAGAACCATTTTTGGTTATAAAAGGGGTTGCGCTGGGCATCAGACTTTTACTGGGTCATCCTGCATGTAGGAGACACAAGATTTCGGTCCATGCGGGTGTTAGTGGTATAACGGTTGGAATACCTGGTGTTTTTCTCCCTTATGAGGATGTAATTGAAACTGAGGATATGGAGGTTATTGAATAATGGGGTGCGTTTGGCAGTGCTAATGGTGATGATGCTGGGGATATGGGGAGTGGTGATACAAAACCCTGTTACGAACCGTGAGAGGTCCGCTTCAGGTTCAATATAATGATAAATAAAAAGAATTCAACACCAACAGTTGAAACTGGGGATACGAATATAGAAAGAAACTCTAACACAACAAAGGTTTATTTACAAGCTTACTAACAAAGATAAATGCAGAATGGTATCTCCTATTTACATAAAAAAAGGCAAAATCTTACAATGCGTGAACTGGGGAAACGGTAGGGTAATGAAAGAACTTGCCGGCCAGTTTTACGACTCGAAGTGATGGCTTCATAAAAGGAGAACTGCAATTGCAGACGACTTCTTGACTCCGCATTGCAGAAAATAATGTCCATTCTTGATGTTCGAAGGGCAGGAACTCCCCAAAACCTCTTGTAGAACGTTTCTTCTCTGAAGTCTTACTCTACGTCGAAATGGCTTGGTCGTCCACTCCTGACGACGACTTGACCAGAATTTGACCCAACTCTTGAGCGACTTTTCCTCTCTGATCCTTCATATGTTCCTTCTCCTCTTATCTCTCTCAGATGATCTCTGATCTCTGCTGCTGAGCTCTCACTGATAATCTGATCTGTGGCTCTTACTGATGATCTACCTTCTCCTACTTCGTCAGTCGTATTTATACGGTGACCTGGGGGCGGGGCCTACGGGGGAGGCGGAGCACGAACGTCACAGACTCCCGAGATTACTAGAACTTCTTAGAAGGATCTGGACGAAATATTACATCAGAAATCGCGGCGTTCCTCACGTCACGTCGGCGCCTGTCAAGTTCCCCAACACTCCTGCCGATTCTAGAACCATCATGAGAACAGGCGCCTCCAACACACGTTCGAATGCCTCCTTGCTGCAGAACTTCTCGAAGATGCGTTTTCCTTTCCTTTATCTTTCTTTGCTATACAGCAATTACCATAACAAACCCACACTGATGATACGGGGAATAACTGTGGTGATGTTAAACGGGATATTGGGGGCCACAGTGGTAACAATTTTGGTGGATGTGACAATGGCATTATGGGCAGTGATACTGATACTGATGTTGATATTATTACTGATACTAACAAAGGGTGGATGTAATGAGAACCACGGGTGGTGATATTTATGGGATCATGGAGTGAGGAAGTACTAACCACAAATATAAATGTGTTTTGTCAGAGGATGTTTTAATGCCTGGTTCAAAGACTATTGTAAAAGTCAAGTTGAGGGAAGTGAGAAAACCCGCGGATGTGTGCGTAATTGAGGGTAGTGAGAAACTAAGAGGGATTATTAGCACTGCATCAGTGAACACTGTATCAAACACTGGTGTTACATGGATAGAATTACTGAACTGTAATGATGGTTAGGAAGTACCAAAGGAATACATATGTGGTAGATCTCCAAGATTGGAGTAATGACAGTGGTTCAGTGGCTATTGTAGAGGGGAAATCTGAGTTTTCAGAGGCAGAAATGCAATCAAGGAAGCGAATGTTAGAAAACATTTAGCTAATGCAGATTATAATGAGCATGTTGAAGCGGTAAACGAGCTCTTGGCAGAATTTGGGGATACAGTAGCTTTACAAGGTGATAAACTGGGATTGACTAATGTGTTAGAGCATTAGGTAAACTTGGAGAAAGGCACAAAATCTATTTATATTCTTGCATACCGCATACCTTTGAAATTCAGAGAACAGGTAGAGAAAGAGGTCAATAAATGGGAAGAGGAAGGTATCATTAGGCCTAGAGTGTCTCCATACAACTTTCCTCTGTTAACAGTACTTAAGAAGGACGGTTCTGTCGGTGTATGCGTCGATTTTAGACATTTAAATAAAAAAACAATCTCTGACTGTTATCCAGTCGCATGCATACCAGATCTTTTATTGAAATCTGGGGACATAATATTTATAGCTCAATTGCTTTAGCGCAGGGTTTTCTGCAGGTCCCTCTTATTGAGAGTAGTAAGGAATATACGGCCTTTTCAGTGCCCAAGGGACACTATGAATTTACGAGGATGCCGTTCGGTTTATCGGGCAGTCCAATGACGTTTACCAGGTTGGTGAACACAGTTTTGCACGGGTTATTGGGTAAAAATGTTTTTGTGTACATGGATGATATATTGGTTGCAACAGACTCAATCGTGCAACACCTGGAAGTGCTTAAGAAAGTACTTGGGAGGCTTAGATTAGCAGGGTTGAAAATTAAGCTAGCTAAGTTTTCGTTCTTGAAAAAGCAAATGACATATTTAGGCCATGTCATATCTAAGGAAGGGGTTAGAGTAAATGACGATAAACTCAAAGCAATAGCGGATTTTTGCATCCCGAGATCAAAGAAAGAAATTAAGTCATTCCTAGGCATTGCCGGTTTCTTCCGTAGGTTTATGAAAGGGTTTTCTAACATAGCAGCTCGTCTAAAAGATTATATTGCGGGGTGACGTTCAGTTTCAATGGGGGAAACCCCAGAGTGATAGTTTTCAGAAACTTAAGGATGCGTTAATGAATCCCCCAGTTCTGAAATTTCCAGATTTCAGCAAACCATTCACATTAGTGATTGATGCCAGTCAGGAGGGTATAGGTGCTTGCCTTATACAAATGTTTGATGGGAAATTCAATCCCATAGCCTTTTATAGCAGGAAGTTTAGGACAAAGGGCAGCAATGAGCTATTAATGGCTACCATACATAAAGAAGCCTATGCAATAGTATCAAGTTTGGTTCATTTTAAAATGCTACTGATGGGGAATAAAGTAGAAGTCATTACAGCCAACAAGCCATTATTGGATCTTTTTAATAAGCCCAATTTGTCGCCTAAAAGAGCTTGATGGTTCTAACTATCAGGGACTTCGAATCAAAGCTCAAATATATAGAAGGCAAATTAAATGTAGTAGCAGACACCCTTAGTAGAAGTTTTCATGACACGGAAGGATCTCACATTGCGCTAGTCACTAACGATTCTATACAATGACAAATGAGTCTCATAGAGCAAAGGCAAGATGCAGATGAAATTTTGGCGGATGCAAAAGCGTTTCTTAGAGGGGAATTAGTCAGGAAACGTTATAAGTTGCCTTTTTCGAGTTTAGAATTAGAAGGAATCTGTTGGTCAGGAAAATTAAATATAAATTGAGGACTAGTGAAAGTAAAGGAGACATGACACAGATCGTAATTCCGAAAGTCCTAATTCCAGTGGTTTTGAATATAGTACATTGCAGGTTCGGTAGTCCGCACTTGGGGATAGAAAAAACGTATAATGAGGTTCGTGATAAATATATTTGGAAAAATATGGGGAAAGATGTGGAAAATGTTGTGAAAAACTGTACAGTATGCAATGCTTGCAAACCTGCAAGGATAACTTCCTACAAATTAGGGTCATATCTGATACCAAGTAGACCTTTTCAGAGAACACATATGGATATCCTAGGAAATTTTTGTGAATCTAGATATGCGAATAAGTACCTGTTAGTAGTAAGAGATGAACTTATGAGGATAGTAGAAATTTTTCCACTTGTGTATAAAACAGCTATAGCAATTTTTAATGGTATCATTTGCAGATATAGCTCACCCGAGGTTTTATTGACCAACAATGGCAGAGAATTTGTAAAAAAACTTTAGAATGTTTGGCGGAAGTCATGGGGATACAGAAAGTAACAATTATTCCATAAAGACCTAAAGCTAATGGGTTGTGTGAACGAGTGAACAGGAAAGTGCTCGAAGCTCTCAGGAAGACTTTATGTGGTAATGATAAAAACTGGGATAGATATAATGATGTTGTTAGACATAATATTAACACTATGGTTAGTGATTCCATTAAAATGTCTCCATTTGAAGCTTTGTTTGGTTGCCCAGCACGAGGCACATTTGATCTGTTAACTATACCTCATCATGATCTGTTAACTATACCTCACATGGGGAAGATACAAACGAAGCATTAATTTCCACAGCGAAGGAGAGACATGCTTGCCTCAGCCGTAATCTCGAGGCCACGACCCGAGAAATAGAAGAGAGAAGTAATAGCAGGACATCTGATCCTAAAATCAATGTTGGAAACAAGGTATTTCTGAAAATCAATGTGAGAAATGAACTAAATTACAAATTGGATCCGAAATTTGAGGGTCCTTTTAGAGTCGTTGAGGAAAAGACTGGAAACATTTATAGTCTTAGAGGAAAAAACAGGTCAGTCGAAATTAACCCATATATCAAAACTGAAAAGAGTTGGTTGTGGTAACTAATATGATGTCGCGCAGTTGCATTTTTTCCTGGTTTTGCTAACTGATGGTGAAATGTGTTTAGTCAGTTTAATTCAATGTTTTTTTCTCTTTCATTTCTTCTACGATTTTTCTTATTATGCGCAAACTGCGGCGATTTGGCGTAAAAACCCGAGGTAATTAATTCACGAGGAAAATCAGGTTGGAAAGAATGGCAAATTTCTGTTAAGCTGAGAAATATTATAACAGGCCCGTGTGGTGGTTCCTGGCGGTATGGGTTTATTGGGACTGAATTTTTTGTGGCTATAATCTTTGGTGGTGGATTTTTTTTTTTTTTTTTTTTTTTTTTTTTTTGTGGTTATAGTTTTTGGCGGTGATCTGTGGTTTTTCGAGCCAAAGACGGGGGTATTGTGGTTCTTGCGGTTTTATGGGTCCCTATGAAGGGGTTGTATTTTTATATTCACCAGTGGTTATATTTAGTGGTATATAATTGTTGAATTGTGGTTTTCTGTGGTTTATATCCCAACTAGATGGTTATGCAGTTTTATATACATGTGGTTTATGTTTTCGAATGGTTTATGTTTTCGAAGACAATTTTTGGGTACCTTTGTGGGTGCCCTAGGGATAATTTTGTGGAATATGGTTATATAGTATCAGTAAAGAATTTTTGGGCCATTTGAAAGAATAACAATTTCTGAGGTTGCAAGTCTGATTAGACAAGTCTCTAGTGCGATTTTTGCACTTGAGGTTTACACAGGTGGATTAATGCTGATAATGCTGTGATGAGACCGGTTGCTTATTTTTCCTTTTAGAGTTGATTACTTGGAGATTTGCAGTGTTTTCAATGATGTCGATTATGACATTCCATTGGGATTAATGTAAAGGGTCAATTCCGGTCGATGGGATATGTTGCGGCAGCAAATTCAGTTACGATACATACTGTGTTTATGTGGAAAAGCACTGGATTATATATGTGTTTTTTCCATGTATATTTTGTAATGGGAAAAGTTGAATTATTATTATTTTTTTTTTTTTCCTACAAAGGATATTTGTAATCGGGGTTAAGCTTTACATAGCATTTCTATTATAGACAGGAGGTAGAATTTATCGGGAGATATGTGTCAGATAGAAGGGGTATTCGGCATTATATTTGAGAGATGTTAACTGTAAACAGTACAGAGGTTTTGCTGCATAGACATTATGGGGGTTTTGATCGTATATTTGTCAGATAAAGGATTAATTATGAGGATTCAGTGGGTAAAGATCATATTTTGTTTTAGTGAGGAATAGTTAATAATTGACTATGAGATTGGATATATTAGTTAATGACAGATTCGTGTTGTAAAGCAAGACTTTAGTTATTCTATGATCATGTAGACTCTTCAAATACGGACACGATGACTTTAGAGAATTCCCAACTTCACGCGATGGTGATGACGGAAACGGCTTGGTTCTACAGTACCAGAGGTCGAATCTACACATGAGCGGCGATGTAATGGATCGCCTTTGCAATGGATGAGATGTTGTCGGTGGATTGTCTCAGGATATGTGCTGGGACAAATCAGGAGTCTACAATCTTCTACGATGTGGGTGCGAGACGCACTTGCATGGAAGTCACGGGATATTTCGTTGACAACGAGGTGGTGGTTACGTTTCCTTCATCGGAAGACATTGAATCTACAGTTCAGTAACGGGGGTGTTGGATACACCTACAGGGGTTGCAGACGCTGAATAATGGCACATGCTGAATTGTTTCAAGATGGTTCACGTGCTCAGCCGGGGTCTACAATTATTCAACAAAGGTGTTCGTGAAACACTTAGGTACATGAAACCACGAGGCGGTTCAAGTTCCGCCTATCTTGGAGACGGTTACGGTCCTACCATTGCAGGATAATTACGAGAATGAATTCTTCTTTGACGAATGCTACACAGCTCAAGTGATTGCGGTTATGGTATCCATAGTGATAGTCGAAATATGTGTTATAGGGGCTATCTTGCAAACATTTTGAACCAGTATATACCAGTTGCTGATGTGGTGTGCAACGGGAATGCACAAAAGACTTTGGTGGCCGAGCCATCTTAAAAAGGGTGTGGTAATGAATGGTTAATCTCAGCTTTTTCTGGTTAGAGACAGGGCACTTGGTGACAAGCGCTATGCTCCTTGAAGAATGCTGAAATGAAAAACAGCCAGGAAGGATGACCAATGCAATCAGAAATCACATGGTTGGGACATGCGGCACCCATCGTTGCTAGGCGGCCCGCAGGGCGTGTCTGCATGTGTGCTCGTAGCGTATGATATATGGGTTTGATGATAGGTAATGAAAAGAAAAGAGGACACTCTTTGATTACTTGTGACAGTGTGCAGAACATACCTGGAAGAGGTTTGAGAAGACCCATCGAATAAGGTAACGTAAGATAAGACTTTGAAAAAGTTTACCTTTGGAGTGAAAAGATGAAAGAGAAGTGTGGTGCGTACACATTCATTTTGAATAACTTTCACATGTACAGTAGTGTAATAAGTATGATCTCTCTATTTTAGATGGGTTCTATGTCGCCATATAAGAGAATGGGTTCTCTTGAGACTTACTTGACTATTAAAAATGGTGTAGTTAATCAGATACAGTGATATTTAAGGGGGTACTTACTTAAACCAACCTGGTTCAGGAGAGGAAAATGACAGTTTACGGTTTTTTGGGGGGTCAGACTTTATTCATTTAATTCTACTTTAATGTATTCATTTTGTTCCATGTTAATGTTAGTTTGTTTGGGAAATAAAAAGTATATTTTTGTATCTACGAGGGTTTATTAGCCTAATCTTCCATTTCAGTTTCAGCCACAGATCTAGGGTAGGCAGTTGCCTGTTAGCAGTTTCTTTCAATTGTCTAAACGAGTATCATTTGGTTCTAAAACTCTTTTAAGATATATAAAAATATATATATATATATATATATATATATATATATATATATATATATATATGTGTGTGTGTGTGTGTGTGTGTGTGTGTGTGTGTGTGTGTGCGTGTGTGTGTGTGTGTCTGGGTGTGGGTGTGTGTGTGCCTGTGTGTCTGTGTTTTTATGCAAATATGTATATACAACTATTCACGCTTGGCTTTTATCATCACAAATATTAGTTACAAACATCGTTTAATATTAAATTTACTGTACCTCAGGAATACTTATACTTACACTTTCGGTAAAATACAAGTAATAAATGTATCTGGCTACGCCGTATACATTTATTAACTGTAATTCCTATAACTGAATCACGAAAATATAGACTTAATGAATATGTAATTGAAGACAAATTCCACGAAGGAAAGAGAAACGTTGGAGTAAGTAGCTTTCTTTGTAAGCTTTTTTTTTATCTTTCGTCAGTCGAAAGGCCTTGCACAACTTCATCGTTTCTCTTTCCTTCGTGGAATTTGTCTTTACACACACACACACACACACACACACACACACATATATATATATATATATATATATATATATATATATATATATATATATATATATATATATGTGTGTGTGTGTGTGTGTGTGTGTGTGTGTGTGTGTGTGTGTGTGTGCGCGCGTGTGTGTGTGTGTGTGTGCGTGTGTGTGTTTTGCCACTAATGCACAAGTAACTTTTTTCACTCGCAAATATCACTTAATGTCGAATCCACTTATCCCTCAGTGTACCTTATGTCCAAAGGAAATTATACCATTATAAGTACATCTACCTTGTCAAGATTCGAACCTGTGCCTTCTGGTTATAGTATAGCCATAAACAGTTATAGTAGAGTTAGTACAGTTATAAGTTCATGATCTCTTTGCTACGTAGTAAGTTCTTTGATAAGAATAATCGAACTCCTTTATCTTATTCAGAAAATCCAAATATAGTTTAATGAGATGCAAATTGTGTTTGTATTCTGAGATTGAAACTAAATACCAGCGAGTATTTGAATTAGCCGAGTGATGGAAAAAGTTATTCATGTTGAAACTTAGTTCCTACAAAACGAACTATTTAGGTCAAATAAATGATTGATTGGTTGGTTTCTATTAGGCATTACGGCAATGGAATGCAGCTTAAAATGCTATGCACGCTATTTTAACACTTCTTTATTCTTAATGAATACGTTTACACCATTAAATTAAATTCCAATTATTAATTTGTAAAAATTCCAAAATGTATAATATTAATCCTTTCAAGAATGTCCACTTTATCGACAAACCCCCATATCCTTTCACTTTACAAACAATTACCTTTTCTGAATATTTCAAGCAATAGAGAGCAGTTACCTTACTCATCCCGGCACCCTGAGAGGAATCATACTTTCCGGTCGGCGAGACTAAGGCATTCATTCAACTAGCACTATACTATCCGAATGTTTAATTAAGGGGACCATGTCGTTGCCCGATTCACAAATACGTTCATACACACATAACATATTCTAACTTACATTGTCCGAAATGAAGTACTGATGTCAGAATTAGACTTGATATTCATAGAATCCAGTGATATTGGCGCACACTATTTGGTTTGCAAATATTTCCCATTGTATATACCTTAATTATAATTGATATTATCATGATGATAAATATTAAAATCTAACCCCAACAGCATCATCTCATACCTACATTCTCATTTTTTTAATATAGAGAAAATAAACAACCCTTAGTTACTATTTTTAATGAAAACACCTTTAGCAAATAACGCAGCATGATTGCATCAACCATCACATCCTTCCAAGAATGTTCCGCTCTGTCTTATTATGTGAACTCATTATCTTCGGCAACAAAAGTTCGGATGACGCGCAAAACTTTGTTGTCATTACCTTGAGGCATCAGGTACGTGAAAAATTACCGAGGAATAAACAAAGCTTTTTAAACAGCCCGGCAGCCTCTTACTAATTATGAGTTACTTAACCGCGGACTTCGAAGCAAATATATGAGACGGAAGATCTTCTTTTGTTTGTCCAAAGAAACGACTTCAGACACAGAAACGGAGCTCGAAATCTTTTTGTGTTGGTTTTGTTATGTTTTGATTACTGAATGTTTTCTATTCATTTGAATTTTCCCATACCGGCAACTCTTAATTCATTATTACATTATTTACTTTTCATCTGATCTACCAAATCTAACTGTTCCTGCCTCATTATAGTTATTTATACAAGAATGCATATGTTGTTCATTCATATTTCGTTATTTCGTTAAGCACTAGAGTATGGAGAAGGAGAGGAACTTTAACTCCAGTGTTAATTGGAGTACACACTGAATACCTACGCAGACGCATATTACAGGCAATTTTAAACCTGGAAGTACTGCATTCTTCAAAAAGCCTATGTCAAAATGAGAAACAGTCCTGGCCCGTAGGCTCTTTTCTTTTTCTTTATCCATTACCGAATTAAAAACTTTCGCGACGACGGAGAATAGGAACGAGGAAAACTCAGAGAAAAAGGAAAGCTAAAACCGTTCTTTCTTCTCCCGGATTCGGGGGAAAATGGGGCCGAGTTTGAGATGACTTGGAGGAACTTCTAAAAGAAAAACACGTCCACGGGAATTGAATTTGATTCCGCCGGACTCCGCTGCCTCCCTCGATGAGGAGAGAGGCCGCCGCCGGGCCCTCCAAGACTTCACAGGCAAAGCAATTTCCATCTTCCTTCGCTCCTCTTATTCCTCCTCTTCTTCCAAGATTGCCTCCACCATCACCACCTGCTCTTCTTCGCCTTCCTCTTCTTGGTTTTCCCTTCATATGAAGTCTCCTCCTGCTTCTGCCAGTCTCTTCTTTCTTTCTCTTAAACCATTTTAACAATTTTGTTTATTCGTAGCTCATTAACATAATAGAACGCAGGCAAAAGGTTATGGGTAGCTCTCTCTCTCTCTCTCTCTCTCTCTCTCTCTCTCTCTCTCTCTCTCTCTCTCTCTTTTACTCTGTCTTCCTCCTCCTCCACTTCTCGCTGACTTCCCCGAAACAAGGTAATCCAATTTATGTTCACCTTACATTCTCTCTTCTCTCTCTCTCTCTCTCTCTCTCTCTCTCTCTCTCTCTCTCAACCTTTCGACGGAAACTCCAACCTTCAGAACTCCAAGGAGCAACAGAGATTAGTCTCGTATGTGCCGCCAGAGATCTTCCCTCCTTACGCAGGATTTGTTGCTGATTTTTCTCACTACTTTTTTAAGCTGGTTAGCCAGATTGCGTCCCACAGCGATAGTCTGATTGGGATATCTGTCTTTCTTATTTCCTGTTTACTCAACTGCTTACTGAGATCTATTACTTCGCCTTTTTTATTTATCCTGAACTGTTCAGTAACAAATGGACGTCAGATGGATTACATCTCGCTGATGTGTTAGATTTATCCTATGCTTTTCCTTTCCGTTTGCGATGTTTCTTCTTTTCACAAGTTTTCTGTAGGTGATGTTTACTCAGATACTTGTGTTGAATATTGTTTTATTCTGTTTTAATTCTGTTTATTATTTTCTAAACCCACCAATAAATGAACTGAAAATTTTTTGGAGATATCCCGAAATGGGTTGTCTCCTTCTAGCTGGAGACGAATGTGTATATATATATATATATATATATATATATATATATATATATATATATATATATATATATATATATATATCCAGTGTAGCACGAAGGGACGCGTGCTTGCTTGAGAATATCACAAAATCCACGTAAGAAGGTGAGTGAAAACCTGGGCTTTGAACAACTACTTTCGTAATGTATTCTACATTTTCAAGTTCAACTTGCAAATGTTGAGAGAGAGAGAGAGATCTATATATATAGGTATACATATAATACATATACGTATGTGTATATTTATATATATATATATATATATATATATATATATATATATATATATATATATATTTATACGCGTCCTTTATAAGCATACGTGAAGCTTCTTTTCCGTTGTAACTTAGACAAGGAGTGTTTACATGTGGATGGTATCTTGGCATTATTAACAACATCTTAATTTCTCTGGTTTTTACCTTTAATTTATTTTTAATTTATTTTTAGTTTTCATTTATACACTGTTAATTCATTTTCCTAATCATATTGCCTTTGTTCGTGAATCCTTATGTACTATATTCTACGGTTTCTGGGGTTATCAAATTATTATAAGTTATTATCTGGGTCATTGAAGGTGGACTTCGGGAGATGATTATTTGTTCTAGAAAATTTTGTTAAAAACCAGTGCTGAGTCGAAGGCTCCTCTTGCGGGCGAGAGCAAAAACGGACAAAATACCACACAGTTTTAATAATATATAACACCCACAACAGCATTAACCTGATCTTTGGTCCTTTGTTAATTATATTTACTAGATACTTTATTTTTCTTTTGTCTCGCTTTTATCGATTTTCGCCTTATTTTTTATTTGAATTTGATTAACTTCTCTTCTCATCTTTCTACGCAAGTTCGAAGCTTCGTTGTTTTGTTGGCAGTCAAGTTTCGATTGGCTCTAAATTTTGATAGCTTTTACAGTTGACTATATAGTCCTTAAGCTCAAAGGAAATCTAAAAGGAAACCCTACAAGTCAAGTTTATATGGTATGCATTTCCATTTTGTACATGAAACAATAAGGATTTTTCAATAAATGGAAAAGTAAAGCTTATTTTAAAAACGGCTCATTTCTGGTTACCAACCCATATGATAAGCTCTTGAAAGTTTTCTTCGTCATAGGACAAATGATACCATCATTCAAACTTGAAAACATTTTCCACACTTTTGACAGTTTTTCCATAAGAATAGGCTGGGTTCTTATATTACAAGTCAAATTCTTGCCTCTTTAATCTCGTTAATTAAAACTCCCCTGGACACAATAAGTTTCTGTTAGTTAACTTGTGTGTGTGTGTGTGTGTGTGCAAAGCAACCACTCTTATGAGTCATCAAATCCACTTCACTGTGCATTCATATAATAAAGGGCAAAATACTCTCCCGTAAAGGCTATCCCTGATACAGACAGTCCGATACCCCAGATCAACAGAGGCCCCTGCAAATGAACGATAGTCAGAGCCGTTGGGCCCTCTTGCTCCGAGGTCTTCCCGCTTGTTGATTCGCCCGGAGTCAAATGAGGCTCCATCATTTGCCGGCGTTTTTCCAGACGACCTGCTTTCTTTGCTTTGTCCAGCCAGTCTTTCATCCATTTGTTGAAGATTCCTCCCTGAAATTAATCATAAGAAATGAAGGCCTACATGAATTTCGCAAATATCTGTTAATAAATAAGATATATTACAGAGGAGATTAGTCACGGTAAGAAACTTGCTTTATACAAGCACTCTTACAAGCCCGTATGTATGATGGAAGAAAGACAAAAGTGCTTGCTAATCAATGGGCTCCTCCGTACATAGGAATCAGATGTAATTAATGGGGTTCTTATCTAATGCCAGCGAAATGAATCGCATTAGAATCTTATTATTAGGTCTAGATGTTAACAAGACGGTCAATTTGCATGAAAGAAATGAACATCATTATGGAGGAACATTCTTGATTAAAAGGTTCCAGTTTTTATTTTAAGAGCATTAGGTTTCATTACGGAGATTAAATCTTATTAGTGAAATAATTTCCATAGAGAGGATCAAGTCCTCCCACAATATTGTTGCAAATAACACCTTCAGGCAGTTATGGGTGAAGGAAGGGGTCTTGAATTCAAGTGAGAGAGCCCTTGGGGGCGCAGGTAGCGTCAGACAAACATTTTATCTTTTCACTAATTCTATATTAGATTTTCATAAAGATTTGATATCCGTAAGTTACTGGTTTATCAACAACATGGAACATAGCCTTTCTTGACGTGCTATGATCATCACAATACATTTGCTTCGCCTCGCCTGAATTTAGCGGGAAGCAAACACTCCCTACCCCTCTCCTAAGCAACACAAAGCAGCTTTAGTACCTCATCAAGTGCCAGAATGACGAAATCGAACACGTCCTTGAAAGGGGCGTCATGGGGTATGGGCCAGCCATTGGGGGTGGTCATCAGTCTCTCACGACCGACGTAGAACGGCGACGTCCCATCCGCCTCAGTGTAGTGGAGAGCCAACTGGTGCTGCAGGTAGCGCAGTGAGTCTAGGTAAGGGTACCTGGGAGGAAATAGACGACTAAGTGACCAAAGCTTTGTTCACTCCTTCATGAAACTATCAATTCGTTGACTAAACTTTGGGTATTTTCTTTTCTTCGTGCAAAATGTTATAGTATAGATTAACTTAGAAGATAAGCTTTTCCTATGTTTTTAATGCCTTTTTATAGCATGCGTCTTGCAATATATTATATACCTTAAAATTCAAAAGATTATTGCCCCTTCTGAAAAGATCAAGACAGTATTCATTAGTCAGGTCAACATTTAATTATTAATTTAGATTAGCGATTAGTACTATTGTGAATTGAAAGAGCAGCGCTCTGTTCCTTTCCTAACGTCGGTCGTCGATGAAAATGAAAGAAGAGCAATCTGGAGATAATTATTAGAGTTAAGTGCTAAAGAAAGTGTCGTCAAAATAACCAATTTTTGTCAATGAACTATGCTAATTTCCATTAAGTTATGTCACCTACATCGTCAAAATAACCAATTTTTGTCAATGAACTATGCTAATTTCCATTAAGTTATGTCACCTACATCACATTAAGTCCTCTTAAAAAACCGGGACTTTAATTCAAGCAAATAGCCATGAATCTACGAGAGACCGAATGATTGATTTCCTAATTAAACAACTTTATTTTGTAAATTTTCTGTGATATACATTACAGCCAGTTACATTTTTCCAATAAAACAACTAGAAATAAGTGCATTTATATATTTCAAGTCGGATTGATGACTTTTATCGTTAAACAAAGAGATTTTTCGCAAACTCCCTCCAACCTGTATTTCAGAGTCAAATCGAGGCCTTCCTTTATTTCGAATCCTAATTCCATCATGTTTCCCAGAGCTCTTCTCGAATCCGACGTCGATTCCTTCAGGATATCGCGGATGGTGGCCCCGAAAGACGGCATGGTGACTCTGTGGAGGTTAGTCCAACGTATCAGCAACTTAGAAGTTGTGTCTCACTTTCTCAGGTTGTATAGATAACATCCTGGTTTGTAGAGACCCAGTAAATAAGAGATCTAGGGTTTGGCAGTTACCAACATCAATAGGATAAGAAGCGCCATAGCTGAACAAATTGTTTATGTAAAATGATAATGATACAGTTTGTCTAAAGACTTAATAGGTTAAATGTCTATTCTAGTATAAATAAGTTTAAAATTTATTTTATGTCATACAAATTTTTATATGAACTAACTCTCTAGAGGTTATTACAAATTTCACTTGAATAAAATGTTTAGAATAGATCACATAAAGGTACCAACTAACTAATTTAATCAGGGTTATCAGTTTGTGCACTGGCAACATGCGTTCCGTGACGTTCCTTTCATGATATTCCATCTCCATTCACATACTTGCCTCAACACTGTCCTTCTAATGACAAGGAGCGAATTGGAAACGTACTTCCTACCAAGGAATCAATATTTAATGTAATGGCAAAATCTGCCATAATTACAATAGATACGAAAGAAGTAGACAACAAGCTTAGAATTAGATTAGCCCGTGCCCCTCCCCTTAACTTTGAGCAATACTATTCCTTGCCCCCACCAGTAATTGAATTTGAAAGGCCACTCCATCAAAGATACCAGCTGCCATGCAAGGCCATGTGAGTAAAAATACCAGAATTTGACAGTGTCTCTATGGCTGACATGTCACCTGTTTAATTTGATATTACAGCTATCCGTATCAATGTTCTCAAAATCTAAGTATCGAAGGAAAGATATGTTTCCATCAAGTTCCCTTCATCTTATGTCTCAGTTGACCAAGAGAAATAATAAAATTCTGAGTTTACCAATTATTATGAATATAGATTGCTAAATTGTGAGTGTACTGACTGCAGTTTAATTTCAGATGCGTCTGCTAATTGTAATTCTACCTACAGGTTGACATATCAAATGGATCGACTAAATTGTAAGTTTACTATATGCCGTTTAAACACATATAAATCTTTTTATTCAAATGAAAAGCTCTAACTTACAATGATAGCGTTAAGGCTAATTAGATTTTTTTTTTTAACTCCAGATTCTGCTAGTAAGATGAAACGGACCGCTTACCGTTCAACAACATTGACCAACTCTTCCAGGGTCTCAGGCCTTGGAGGGTATCTGGGAGCCAGAATATAAGCAACCAGGTTTCCTCTATAGACCGTACCAATGACGAAAGCGCCGATCAGCCACGAAATCACGAGAGTCCTCGTCGGCGCTGAAGACACTACTACCGCACAACTCCTGTTGTCTAATCCTTGGCCCAGGAGTGTCCGAGAACAAGCAGTGCAGTGCGTCCTGCACTAGTGTTATTTAGCTCTGAGTAACTTTGATATCCTTTGATGACCTGTGGGTATTGTGAGAAGGACATTCTGATCAATTAAAGTTCCAGCAGCAAAAATTGTCCGTACAATAACGCATATCTCCTATAACTGTGTATCGTTTCACTTTTATACCCATAGGGATCTTGCTTATCTTCCCATAATTTACAGTGAAGCAATTCCATTGGCTGTCAAAGTAATATAACAATTCATGCATATACAACACCATTTCTGGACGTACCCAGTGTAGACTGAGAAACACTACTACAAGTGTTCCCAAGATGAGAAGCCATACTTCGTTACTCAGAGGGTAATATAGACTCTGCCATTTAGGTGCGATTGTTGGCTTGACCATGGCAAAGGCCAGATTGACATCCAGCTCATAGGTGCGGGTGAAATCCACGTCCTTAAGCGTTGCTGGAGCTAAGATATGAATAATTGGTGCAACCCATGCCAAGCGCACGGACACGCTTTGTTGTACCTGTTTACGATAGCAAAATGTATTTGGACATTCTTTTTACTTTTTATTGACGGGCAGTTGGAGTACGTAAACCTATTTCTCATAGTAGGTTTTAAGACCGGTATCATAATTAGCTCTTATTTATTTTCTGTGAAGAATATTCTTTGAATATTTTTAAACTTTCAGTCCATATAAAGAGCTGTCTTTTTGAAACCCAAGTTTTATTAAATTTCCTCCAGGGAAAATCTTTTTTTTTATTATTATTATTATTAAATTCATCACTGCGATTCATACTCCTCTCTGCTTTCAAGACGCTATCCCTTCCGCAGGCGTTCTTTTTCACTTCCTTTTACTCACTAAAGCTCTCTTAGTGTTTAACTTTTCGTGTGCAAAACAGAGGACCAAGCACAATTTTACAGTATCGGGAGAAATACACTATGAATAAAGATACAAATGTTGAAATTCACATACGTAGATGAAAACCCAATCAAAACAACTGAGTCTAGAGTTCCCAGTATTCACCATATTTCTGTCCTTCGGCTTCCAGTAGTTTGTAAATGTTAAATACTTATTAACGGTACTTCTATGTTATTTTCTGCACTTTGATGATTATTATCATTTCATAAAAACATCCACAATTATACTACGGACTATATTACTAAATAAAGACAATTACGTAAACGGACGGTGTTCGAAAGTCTTTGTTTTTGTCTTGTACATAGGAAGTTTACCATATTATTGAGGGTTTTTATTTTATTACACAAACTGGTTTTTCACGAGATTGCGCATCTCTTACCTATTATTATTATTATTATTATTATTATTATTATTATTATTATTATTATTATTATTATTATTATTATTATTATTATTATTGCTTTTGGGATATAAAACATATCATTGTTGTTACACAACGAGTGAAAAAGATCAACTCAGCCTCCTCGCTCAGAATGAGAACTTCAAGAGAATCTAATTCTTGGAATAACATTCGTGTTCAGTCTCCGCAAAACCGATTCCTTTAACCGAAAGAACGAAAATAAATATTCACTAAAAGACTTTCCGATCCATACTTTAGCACAAAATATTTCTCCTTTAAACTTGCCTTAAACTTAAGCACTTATTAACCACGACTTACTTCTTCCCAGGACTTCACTGGCAGAAGACTGATGGAGAAGTTGAGTGACGCCGCCATCGCCTCCAGCATCAGCCTGTCCGTTCCAGAATATTCCACACCACCATCGGCCGTCTTCTCCTCAACCCAGTAAGGTTCGTAAGGCAATGCAGACACGTTGACAGCTCGGCCGTACATACTAGAAGTAAAGGGGATACAAGTCGTTTGTCATATAATACATTCTTTGAGAATACAAGCGGTCTGACCTTGAAAGTTGTACCATGCGCACTCTGAAGTAATTCTCTCTCTCTCTCTCTCTCTCTCTCTCTCTCTCTCTCTCTCTCTCTCTCTCTCTCTCTCTCTCTCTCTCTCTCTCTCTCTCTGTATATGTATGTAGTAGTAAATGATTATAACTAAAGCTATTAATCGGTGACGCCGATAAACTACGCTGTGAGAGCTTACATATAGTACATCTAGTCTTTCATCTAATAGGGCCCTTTAAAAATATTGACAGAATCTTAGAAATCAGTCCTGTAGATCTCGAAAGTGTCGTCATTTTCTTCTTTTTTCATAAGTCTGGGAATTATTTTTGTTTCACATCAGTGCCTTACGAAGCCACAAAGCTAAAACCTGTTTCACGGCACGTCATTTATTTTCCAAGATAACTTGGCAGTCTATCTCTCATGTTGTCACCTTGGGAGAACTATGATTATTTTTTCAGGCGACTCCGCCATAAAAGAAATAAAATAAGTAAATCGAATAAAAAGATAGAGAGACAGAACTTTCATTGATATGGTTCTGTGGTCTTGCTGAACATCCTTGATTAGGTAAGTGTAATCTTCGAAAAACGAAGGCTCATTCCCACCGGTTTCTAGAAAAAAATTATATTTTTAGAATTCCAAGCTCTAGGTGTAATGCCTCTGTTGACGTCATGTTTATAGATCCTGAGCTTTGTTACTTTCTCTCTATTTGCTTGGCATTTCCCCCATTCGTCTCAATTTCTTTTGAAAAGTTCTTTCTTAATTGGCACATTTTTACGTCTGACTTTTCCCTTACCTCTAATATTTCTTAACATTTATAGTTTTAGTGGGCGCTTCACAAATCACTGGTATTCTAACTAACAGTACTTTCTATTATGAATTACTCTTCCAGTCATTCAGCTACTATCCTTGAAGACTTTTCAATTAAATGTATTTCACTGAAAACTTCACTACCAACCAAATGTTCCCGCAAGTTGTTCAACCACAATTTTGTTCCGCTTTGTACGATGGATATCATGCAGTAAGACTTTAATGTTTATTTATAGCGGTAAATGAGTTCTAGGCATCTCAGTCAGGAGCAACCTGGACTACCTCACTGACTATCCCACATATGATTTCTGATTTTGTTTATTTATATCTGATCATCCAAATCCTTCTTTACTATTTCTTCCTTTGCAGGTCATTTGAGTACTACACCTTTAGTACTGAATCCTTTATTAAACGCGAACTAACGACTTAGAATGTATGTTTATGTTTGCAATCACAGGGACTATACTACTGCGCACAACTAACGTAGTATAGCCAGGTTTTAGATGGATATTGAGACAAAGTCCAGAGGAGAACATTTGCTTCTGCAGTTCAACGTAACGTTACTCGTATGCTTCAAGCTAACTTACTTTGAGAATTTCTGAGGAAAAAGGAGATTACTATCTGGGAGAACGAGATTCTCCGATTGCGTCCAGAATCCAACTCGAACCAGACGACTTCCAGAGGCGGTGAACGGCAGGTACGTAAAGAGGTTCCATCTGCAAGTCACTGAATTGTATTATATTTGCCATAGTATATATTTCCATATTGTATCTCATTACATTGTTTACCCCATATAATGCCATTGTGTGTTACAATATAGTAGCCAGATCATACAATTCCATTAAATATGGAATGTTACTCCATATATATAAAAGACTAAAACTAAAGAGGTCAACCAGAATGCTTGCAGGAATGTGATCAGACCAGAGACGATAAAGTATGTAGGCTAAGTTGACATGCCGTCATCTGTGGTCATTCATTTGTTTTGAAACATTAGTCCAAGCTCCCTGCTTGAGACAAACACCGTGACCTATAGCTCAAGCGGCCTACGTGATTAGTAACTATGTCATCTGATTGTATGTTCGTATGTTCGAGCTACTGTCTGCTTCCTTTATGATTTGTAACTAAGATGGTAGACAGAATAGAGTTAGCCATCATCATTGGCAGACCTGTACCTCTTTACCTAAGCTTTATCATGTAGAGAACAGAGTTAGCCATCATCATTGGCAGAAGCGATCAAGCCATCGTCATTAGAAGACTGTACAATCCTACTTGATCTTCACCATGTAATCTCAGAGAATATAAGTATTTTTATACTTCGTGTTTTCTACTAAGAACCTCACATCAGAAAGAAATCATCATGAGTTTAACACATCGTCGTCATCCAAATAAGATAATACCGACTTCGTAAGTGATCTACAAACCCCAAGACACTCCAATGAGTATGGAAGTGCATAACCAACCGACTTAGCGTAAGATTATCGCAAGTCTAACATAACCAACCGACTTAGCGTAAGATTATCGCAAGTCTAACATTACCTCATAGGGCGCCTTATTATACAAGGCAACGGCCCTAAAATTGGTGGCAGATTACCAGAAGAACTCTACAACGTCTTCCGAAGAAAAAACCAGAATAATGAATAATGTATATCAGAAGTCAACGACGACGAAAGCAGCAGATTCTTAAAGCAACTTATTATCATCGTTTAGTGGGCGACTTCAGAAAACAACAAGAACTCTTCAACGTCTTCCGAAGAACAACAAATAATGAATCATTACACAAGTCAACGACGACGAAAGCAAGAGATTCTTCAAGCAACTTAGTATCATCGTTTAGTGAGCGTTTTCAGTAGTGAATAACTTCAAGAAACAAACCCGACGTGTCCTTTTCCTACGGCAACACAAGCTTCGTCTCTCATTAGAATCATTCAAGAAAACATCGTTAGTGAGCGTTTCCGGCACTTCAAGAAACAAACCGAACGCGTCTGCAGCATCGTATCTTCAAGGGCTCGAATCATCCAAACAATGCGCACGGGGGAAACTGAAGCCAAACCAGTCATCCGCTAAACAGAGAAGGAGGGCCAAGGCCGTGTGTCGTTATCTGAACACCGTGACTTCCCACAAAAGCAAGCTAAGTACAATTTTTTATTCGTTTGGAGTAACTGAGTGTTTCCTTTACAGGTCGAATTTCGTTATTCCTGTGGCTGAAGTTACGAGACATTCTTAATCTTACTTTTTTACAGAAATTATCTACATCATTGAGATTTCGCTACTGCGAGTTTTTTATCTTTGAGTTTCTGTTTCCAGAAGTTCTCCTGAAATATCATAATCATATACTGTGTTAATTTTATCATTTTGGGTGATTATTAATCTTTTACGTAACAAATCATATTAAACAGTGAATATGCGTTTACGCAGTGGACGTCTGTATTTATACAGATGCATGGATAGGGTCGTTAGGCACTGCAGTGATTAGAAAACACACAAAAACAAGTGGAACACCCATACAAATCTAGATAAATTAGAGGTAACACTATTTCGGGTCATGACAAAAAATGCTCCTTTGCAAAGTCCCGATCGCAGTTTTAGCCTTGAGTTTTTGAGTTATATAAAATATCGAACCTCAATGACTCAACTTAACTTTAAAAATACGGCTGTATTGCAAGGAATAACATGTCTGTAAAAAACTTTCATTAGGCTAAATGCGCTGACCAGGATCCATCACTATTTCAAATTTTAGCAAAGACTGAAGTAAACAACAGCAAGTACAAACAGTTAATATTGAATGCAGTAGAGATAACTTGTCTTAATAGTAATCGCTCAGTTCCTAATAGTTCGTCATTCATACGTTCGTTGCTTTATACATAACCAACAACAGAATGCTAAAAACACACAATACGTTGCCGATGGTAAACAGTAGCCCTAAATATCAAGAATCAAACAAAGCAAACTCGGTTACTGTGTCACCTAGTCAACGGTCAGGGTCAGTTAAATCTGCCGAGTGTTCAAAGCATAGCACATTTCACATAAGCGACTTCAGCGGAAAGGGAGAGCGATGTTGGAAAAATTGAAAAGGAATTTTCGTATGCATCGCACGACCGTATCAAGTAATCAGAGCAGGTTCTCGTTTTTTTTAATACATAAGTTATTATAAGTAGTGGTGGATTAAGCCCGACTGTACGCGCCGTAAAAATTAGAATATCTTGTTTTATTCCTTTAGTACACGTAATATCCTGTATTTACGGACTCACCGTCTGTTGTTCGAACTTCCCTAATGAGAAGTCCGGATAAGCGAGCGCTTACAGATACCTCTATAGTTATGGAAAAACATTGATCTGTATCTAGTGTAATTGTAAGATATCCATCTAGGGGTATACAAAATATTATCTTACATCCTGCAAAATAAGGCGTGTTTATCAAAGGAAAATCCTATAAACCTTCAAACATATTAAAATCCATTTGAACAAAAAAGAGACAGTTAATCAAATAATAACTTATATAAAGGAACTATACATTTGTCTCATAAATCACAACATTGTTCAAATGACCCAACAGAATTCTCCCACACCCGCAGTTGCAGTTTGCACGCAAAATCTCGAGAACATGCACCCTCGAATGTCTTAGTGTGAGTAAAAAGACTTTGCTGGGATCTGAAATTTTAATCCTTCCCGACACTCTGAAATATAACGATTTCCACGAACAAAGCCCTAGACACGGTTGACTCGCAGCAACAAGTTAATCTAGTAATCCACAAAACCTATACATATAAATATCGCATTTTTTTTATTGTTGCTAATTTTTAATCACACCAAACCAGTCGTAGATGAATCTCTCTTATACTCTATCTAAAGTAATATCTGTAAAGTCATTCAAGCAGAGGTGATTCAGCAGAAATTTTTTTTATCTTTTATCTGAATACCAGGAAGTTTCTCTACTAGCGAGTGATCTCTGGGAGAAAAACGGATGTCATTGAAGACAAAATTGAAAAATGTTAGTAATAGGAGTCATTAGGAAATCAAATAAGCCCATATAATTTTTCCCTCAAACGTCATGCCATAAAAGATCGGACTTGGTGTATCTGCGTAGATTTCTGTCGCTTAAACAAGGAAACGACTCCCGACAGTTTCCAGTGCTATGTACCGACGACATCTTATCTCTGTTAGGTTAGAATAAATTTTTCACCAGCTTGGACTTACTTAAAGGCTTTTACCAGATACCATTACCTAAGTGATTGTACCTCATACACCGTTTTCAGCACACTCAGGGGACATTATCAATTTTTACGTATGCCTCCGGCTTACGTTGCGCCCCAATTACAATATAGTGTTTGGAGACTTTTAGGGGATACCTTACATGCCTATATGGTTGGTCTTGTAATCTTTTCTAATACCTTAGAAGTACATTCACATAAACTAGAGCTAGTGCTACAGAGACAAAGACAAATAATCTCAGAGTAAAATATCTAAAATATCTAGTCAAAGTCTTAAAGTAGTCCATGGTAAGGTGTCGGCTATTTATAACTTCCGGTACCTATTAACATAAAAAGGGGATAGAGCACTTTTGCGCTGTAGTGGGTATTACAATCGTATGTAAATATGTAACTCTTCAATCATGACAGCTCCTTTAACAGATCTTACGAAGAAGGGCGTAGATTTATTATGGTCTAAAAAGCATCAACAGGCGTTCGATATCTTAAAAGCGGAATAATGCAGCTCACCTAACTTAAAAATCCCTGATTTAAATAAGGAATTTATTTTATAGCAACAGACGCCTCAGACCAAGGGGTAAGAGGGGTACTATACTTCAGTAATATGATAAACAGTTCTTTCCTATAGCTTTTTATTCACGTAAACTAAAGCCCTCTGAAAGTAAATATACAGTAATAGGCAAGGAAGGGCTAGGTATCGTTAACTCACTAGTACATTTTAAGTTCGTAATCTACGGCTATCCTATTAAAGTCCTTACTGACCATAAGTCACTTACCGAGTTTTTCAAAGGCTTTAATCACAGCCCCAAAGGAATTCGGTGACATATGATCATTCAGGTTTTGGAGCCAAGTTAAGATATCTACCTGGGAAAGCAAATATCATAGCTGACGCATTATCCCGCAATCCCGCACCATACTGCAAGGAACCATTAATTGGACTAAAAAAAATATAGAAACATCCGTGCCTATTGTTAAAACCGTATCTAAACAAGAAAATTCCTTAACCGAAGAGATCGCGAGTATTGAATATCTGGGTTGGAGCGCCGAACTGTTACAAACTGAACAAAGCAAGAGTCAACAGCAATAAGCAAAACAATAAACACTTCGAACGGAAACAGGGTCAGCAGCAATAAGCAAAACAATAAACACTTCAAGCAGAAACCCTAAAGCAAAAGTATATTTAAAGTATGTGTATCAGAATAATGTAATCAAATGTAATATTATATGTAGGTCTGTGACGAGGAAAACCCGAAGAACACAGCAGATGACTAACGACCAGGTATTAGTAATAATCTCTTTCATACCAATCGTCCTAAACTGGTTGCATTCCGTCATCCAGGGTTCCCTATTATGTCACAGAAAGCCAAATCACTGTTTTACTGGCCTACAATGCTTACAGATATAAAAAGCACATAACTAATTGTAACACGTGTCATGAAAACAAGGGACACACTAAGACACCTGTCAGTTTAAGGGCATATCCCGTGCCAAATCAATCAATGAAAGAATACAAGTAGAATTATTAACAGAATTACGAGTCTGACAGATGAAATAAACACCTCTTAGTGTTAATAGTCGCCTTGATACGTTATATAGAATTAATAGCACTAAAAACAAACACCGCAATTGAGTGCACTAGGAATATTTATGAGTGCTAAATCAGTAAACATGGAATTCAACACATAATAATAATCTGACTCGGGTGGTGTAAATCAATAATAATCTCCTTAACTCGTTGTGTGAATTCCTTTCCATTAAGAAAACCAATAATATATTTTATCACCCAGAGTCAATAGGTTTGGTAGAATAAGAGATAAATAAGAAAGTGTCAATTTCTTATGAGTTACATTCGTGATATTGGATCCGAACTGGATTATAGCGGTTCTCGCGGTTTTAAATACCTTTATCATTTATATCTTGTATCTATAGAATTGATACCGCAAGTAGCCTTATACGGTATGCCGCTAGAACATTTTTCCACATATTCAAGCCAACCATTAATTTATCAAATATATATAAAAAAATTATATAAATAAATAAATATAAAAAATAAAATAAATATGGATACAAGTGGAGTCGATATAATACACTCCGTAACAAGTCGGAAGGGTTACAAATTATAACAAAAAAGGAATTACGATAAAATCAATAAGCAAAACGTAACCATAGGTTAATTAAAATATCCAAATATATATACGTAAAGATTTGAACTCTAACTTAACGCTTTAGTAATGACAAATAAGCTAAAAGTTCAAAAACATATCAAAACCTACTGACATATTGTCTGTCCCGGTGATTTATATTCGTAGTCAATGAAAAATAAATAAATAAAATAAATAAATAAATAAAATAAAATAAAATAAAAGAGATTTTAAAGTCAGGAAGTCTAGAAGTGAAAATGTATATCTATGGAATAATCCTATACGGATCTTACAGGGCAAATAATAATATATAGAATTTGTATGGAAACCTTTTTTCTTTAGTTTGAATAAGGAATATCTAATTTAACATAATTACATTTATTTACAATCATGCAGATTTCCAACATGAAACTAATATTATATCATTCAATTTGGTACTGTTTTTTTTCAGACATTCTTCTCGTGTGGGTCGAGTATTAAAAAACAAAAAATTTATACTAAAGTCGTATTTATTACAGCAAGTAACGTAACTCTTAGCTGGCTGAGAGCAATCTCCTGCCAGGATGACGTCATCAGTTCTGAAGGTGCATGGCGCATCTGCCGACTCATCATTGTTCTTTTTAACCTCAATAAACCGCTTGCGAAGCAGGTTGACTGGAGAGAGGAATGCTTAGCTCATGAACTTCACATGTGGTTCATGGGTCATGATGACATACATAGCCATAATATATTCTTATCCACATTGCAATGCAAGCTTGATTAAGGAATCGCAATCATTTTAAAATTAATGAACAAAATAAGTAAATAGAATTTCTATAACATCAAAATGAATTAATTTTTTCTGAACCTCATAGACAATTAGAGTCAATAATTCAGCTTATGATATTAGTAAACAGACATTTAGAAGTATCAAGTCATGTATATGAAAAATTTACTTGCAACGTTAGCCTATGGCAATTCAAGTAAATCACATTCATGGGAAAATGTCACATTTCTTGAAAAACCCAAAGTTTATATAGAAATTAGTTACATAGTGGGTTCTTTCATAAGCATCTCCTGCCTAGAAATTAACCTCAGAGGATGCGCGCGAGAAAATTGAGTATGAAACTTTTGTTAGGGGCACATAGGATCGGATTTTATCACAACTTAATTTCAGTAAGCATAGAGAAATACAGAATCATGATTAATATTCTCTTTGACTCTTATGTTGCCTGGCAATCTTACAAATAGCTCCGTTTTCCACTTCTTTGTCTAGTAACTTACTACCCGTAATATCGAATTTTCTTTGGGATTCGTAATGATATCTGTTTATTTTTTTATAATTATGGATATTTTTACAGTCATCATAGACCTGGATAGGTTCACTCATTGTTAATGCCATGGATAAAAAAGTTTGTACAGCTGACTCTTTTGAATTCCATAAAAAATCAGCGAATTCATGTGGGTTAAGTCTGGTCTTAATGGCTCTCTCCCTCCCGTATTTGATGTTCTGAATTTATTTTGCCCTTGTGACAAGTATAATTTCACTTGCAGGCTGATTAATGGAACCTGATTACAGTATCCTGCAGTACGATAGTTTCACATCGCAACTTCAAAAAATCGTTCATCGCTGCGTACGACGGCAGTTGAGTAACAACCGCCTACAATGTGAAAGGAATAAGCACCACCATGGACTTCTTCGACCGACACCCGTATCCCGTCGTTAATCTCGTTTTAATGCGGAACGCTCTGGCGGCTGTCGGAAATCGACTACAAAAGGGACATACTTCCAACAATTACGACCAGGAGGACATTCAACTCTACGTTGCTGGCGAAGGACTCATGCTAGGGGTGATTTTATTCATCGCGAACGTATTCGTTTGGCTTAGGATGCAGAGAACAAGTATGGGCGCAAAATAGAACGTTGGACCCCGCCCAGGCAAATTTTCCCCTTGTTTTAACCATTTGGAATTGGCCATTTCATTTGGCTATAGGTGGTTGTCTGGAACTGTGTAATGGACAAAAAGTTGTTCGAACGCTAGTTAAATGTGTTGTAGTATAACCTCGGTCATGTATTCTCTATATAAAGTATCATGTATCCTATATATAAATGATCATAAATAACAGAGTCGAAATATACCTTTACGTGTACGCAATAGGAATCTATTTAAAGTGCACATATATTAATCATAATTATATGAATCCATATACATATGTATAAATAAATTAGGTAGCCTATAATCAATCTGTTACCTTTTATCTTACCAATAACTGCAGATATGTAACATTTAGCATAAAAATCAACGAATCAATCAGCATAAACATTAATAATTTTTATCAATTCATATATGAAATTTTTATCAGTTAAAATATGATTTTTATCATGTTATCAGAGTACATTAGTATTTTCTGTAGCATATGTATCTTAATGAGATGAAGTGAAAAACTGTATCAGTATATATCACGTGATCACTATTATTTACCAATATCATTGTTTTATATCTAACATAACCAACCGACTTAGCGTAAGATTATCGCAAGTCTAACATTACCTCATAGGGCGCCTTATTATACAAGGCAACGGCCCTAAAATATATATATATATATACATATATATATATATATATATATATATATATATATATAGATAATATATATATATATATATATATATAATATATATATATATATATATATATATTTATATATGTGTGTGTGTTGTGTGTGTGTGGTGTGTGTGTGTAGCACTGTATGTTCACCGCCAAGTGTCTTTTATCTTTCACAGCCCTTGTTACCAATACAGCCGTTAACGAGACAGCAAATGAGGACGAGCGGCCAAATAGATCGGCATGAACGGAACTGCCTTCACGGACCTGTTAACCGGAGGAACGACCCATTCACTGGTTAAATATACTATCTATAGATAAATGTAAATTAGATGACGGTCCTGAAATCTACCAGACTTTGAGTAGGCTCACTCTAAAGCTACTGTACACGTAGGCTTACATATGCGCTGACCATACTCTGTAACATAACTGGTATGTTATTTATCTGTTAATTGTTTGTTACTGTAACGTAACTAATCTTGTTTATTTGTCCGTTAATTGTTTTTGTTACTGTAACGTAACTATTGTTATTTGTTTGTCTGCTAATTGTGTTTCCGAATATATTTGTTATTGGTAATAGTCTGATTGAGCATTTGTTTCTGCTTGTAGGGTTGAAGGTTTTTGTCTACATGTGCAATAAAATGAAAGAAGAAATGCTGCTGTGAGTTGTATCTTCCTTGGATTGCTATAGATATATATATATATATATATATATAGATATATATATATATATATATATATATATATATATATATATATAAATTATATATATATATATATATATGTATATATGTATATGTATATATATGTATATATAAATATATATATATATATATATATATATATATATATATATATTATATATAATATATTCTTTTGCGTGTTTTTGTCAAGTGGAAAAACAAAGAAAAACATCATTTTATTGTTATTTAAAAGTAGCATTATATAAAACTACAATGTTAATTATTCGTAACGTGCTAGAGCCACCCACCTTTGCGACTTTCGCTTGATACTGGGTAAGACAAAGAAAGTATTCATCATGGAGAATGTCCAGTGTCTGGACAGGACGTTGACTTCCTGCTGACTCAGTCGTCCAACGACCAGAAGTCTCGAGTGACCCCCCAGGAGACGCCTCTCTAGAGAGAACCTGCCGAAGGAGCTGACGAAGGTCAGGTCGTCGCTCAGCAAGATCACCTTCACCTCTCGGTGGCCGAGGCGAACCTGCCATTGTCGTGGAAACTGTCATTATAAGTTCAATGGATATAAAATGCGGACATTACTAATCTATAATTCATTTTATTTGCATTTTGACACGGAATGATAGTTTCAAAATTAATATCGAAAAATCGCATTGAAACTGAATAGAAACTTCAATAATCAGATATTCATTTGGTCCTGCATACTGATGATTAATGTTAACTTCACTAATCAGTGTAAAATAAACTTTATTTTAGAAGCATAATACCATTCGACAGTAATTTATCTGAGCCTCAATTTATCATATATATTTATTGTTATCGAAAAGCAACTTCAACATTCAGTTCGTGAAGCATGTTCAAACATTAATAATTATTCCGTTTAAATTTTAACATTCTTATTCTTTTAAATTTCAGTAATTACCGGTAATTATTTTTATGAAAGTGAGTACTATTCGATTAGCTTTCAGCTCCTCTCATCCGATACTCACTATCACATGTAGTATCGAAATTTTATGTTTAAAACCTTCGTATTAACATTCATCGAGTACCTGTATTCATTCCAAAATTCTGACGGGAACATTCTTTAGCTTCCGGCATGCAACGAAAAATACAATATTTTTAAAGTCAACAAAGGCTTGGGTAACATCAGAAATTTCATTTCGAAAAACTTCACCGAAAATAAGGATTCTAAAAATCAACTCGGGCCTACATTTCATAGACCATTTATTCAAGCGTTAAAGTTGAGTTGATAAAAGCAACTTCGCACTCGTGCCAGACTTTATCACCGAAAGGAGTAATGTATATTTAAATATCGAGTCGTTTTTTCTGGAAATTAGAACATTTTCTTCCTCACATATAACTTTTGATTACAATCTTGTGTGCGTGTGTTAGGACGCACTTAAACTTCTAATACTCGTTCCTGCCTCATTTGTGTAAGCCTTACAAAAGAGGCCAGAAGCGTTTGTGAAGTGAGGAAACGACTTTTCATTGGCGCCGTTCACTTCGACGATCGAATCCCAGATATCAGGGCCTTCTGGGTACAAAGGAAATTTCGGCCTTAGAAACCGCTTCATAATACCATTCTCTGTTTAAGTTGGGTTTGAAATTCAGATAATGGATAGTACGCTGAGAGGAAGCAGACCAATAGACAGGCCTGTGAAACGATAGGCAGACAGTCTTTCATCTCTGCGACATCTAGTCTCACTGGATATTGAAGACAGAACTGAGAGGACACTAAACTAAGTAACTTGGTGGAAGGGTTGTGTTCGTTGAAATGAGTCACAGTAAGTCACTATAATAATGTTATTACCTGTCGCGCTAACCTGACAAGTTCTTCAACGGATGTTCTGTTTGAATCATCTGCTGTCTCTGGGTTGAACAAAGCACTTCCTTGGAACACCGCTGACCCGCTCAGTGCCTGTGAAACAGATCTCCCATGAGTCTCAAGGGACGTGGAGTGAGACATGGAGATCGAATGAATTTAGGGAGCAAAGTTTAAAGAATAAAAGAACAATAACAATAATCGAAGGTTTTTTCAACCTACCATTTTAAGCTGCAGGCCAAAAAGATGAGAAGTAACAGAAAATAAGGTAAACAGTATTAAATACTAAGCTGAAACACTTAGCTTCAGAATGCTAAATAAAAACAAACATCACAGACAGTAAAAATGAACCAGCAGCTGCAGATTTATATAGGAATAATGTGAGTCATCACTTTTGATCAAGTTTCAAAAGAGCTTCGATCATTTCCTGGTTACCCATAAACCGGATAAGAAGACTTTTCATGCCAACATTTTATAATGATGATGATGAGCAGACGAGCGACCCAGAAAATTTATGGTAACGACAAGAGAATGCACTCGAATTTTTATCCCGCTTTACCACAATTTTTCTTTCTTTGGAGCTGTTTCTAAAATTTTCTCCTCTCTCTCTCTCTCTCTCTCTCTCTCTCTCTCTCCTCTCTCTCTCTCTCTCATCTGCTATTTTTCTCTCTTTTTTTTCTCTCCCGTAATGTGGGTGTGTTCTTAATAAGTTTCCCTTCCCATCCCCACCAGCCTCCCCCTCCCGCTCCGACCCCCACTCTGTCGCTCTGGAGTGACGTGACGTGAGTGTGTTGTGAGGGATTTCCTCTTTCTTCAGCTTCAGTTCGTTGTTGCTGCTGTTGTTGTCGGTACTGACGTTATCCTTGTTGTAAGCAAACTACAAATTCAATGGACTTACCTTCATCAAGACTTGAAGCTCGTAGTTATCATGATCAGCGAAGATGACATTGGAAGACCCAGGGAGACTCTTGACTATTGACAAGGCTGTTCTCACGAGGGCTGGCACACTGCCATTTCCTGGCACTGCCATGCTCCTCTCCAGGGCTGTGGGAATCACCAAGCACCCCTCAGTCACAAGTGAATAGATGACGTGTCAACATATGTGCTAATTAATAAACTGGCTGCATGCTTGCATTACCTAATCATAAACTGGTATACGAGCATTTATCTCTCTCTCTCTCTCTCTCTCTCTCTCTCTCTCTCGTCTCTCTCTCTGCTCTCTCTCTCTCTCTCTCTCTCTCTATATATATATATATATATATAGATATATATATATATATATATATATATATATATATATATATATATATATATATATATATATCTCTCTCTCTCTCTCTCTCTCTCTCTATATATATATATATATATATATATATATATATATATATATATATATATATATATATATATATATGTATATATATATATATATATATATATATATATATATATATATGTGTGTGTGTGTGTGTGTGTGTGTGTGTGTGTGTGGATAGACATATATATGCGCATATGTATAAATGATCTCTAGCTTTTCTTGTAAAAAGTATATTTTTCGTGCATTCGTAACTAGATACAACAAATTCATATACTGTTTCATTACAGGAAGCTAGTCTATGGAGTATTGACAAGCAGTATTGCAAGGGAACCTCACCTGTGTCAGATGAGTGGAAAAGGGATGAAATCAGAAGAAGGCCTTTGCAGCTGAATGAGGTCATGCCCATCGTGGAAAGTCTCCGGACCAGAAGAACGGCAAACACAGTTATTTGAGGAGCTCAACAGCCCAGCTACGTAGAGTATAAAATTGCATGAAATAGGCTTAAAATAATTATGAAATTTGCTGTGATTTTAACATTCTAAATGATCGATTGAAGACGAATTCTTCAACTACTCAAAAAGATTAGAAAAAGTTGTTGTTATTATTATTATTATTATTATTATTATTATTATTATTATTCTTATTATTATTAGTTATTATTAATTATTATTATTATTATTTTATTATTATTATTATTATTATTATTATTCAAATAAAACTCATAATCACACGAGTCAATAAAATATAATGGAAAAGTGAATCCACAATAATATGTCTGTTTGATCTTGTTATTTAAAATATAAAGCAGAAAGCTTTCGATGACCTGCCCGGTCCTCCGTGTCAGTCTGGCTATAATTACGCAGTGACTATACGAAAACTTTTTTTTTTTTTTTTTTTTTTGACTAGTATACAAATGGCTTGTTTGAAGATGGGTAGTTCACGTTATCCCCTCATTCACCAACGGCAAACCAGCTAATCGCCTGGATCTTCGAAGTGGCGGTTCGTCTCTTGAATCATTTGGTCTGTTGTCCATAGCACCTTGGGCGCCTGCAACAAGGGACACTGGTGTGTCCCTGTTACCTGAACGGAAGAAGATGAGGCAGCGGCAGTACCAGAGGTGGCTAGATTATTGGTGTTATTACTATTCAAGCTTTCTTTGTTATAATCTCTTATAAAATGCCAGCAAATTATTTCATTTAAAATAAAATCTTCCTGCGTAAAGGCTTTATTGCCTTTCATAGAGAAACCCCTGTTAATAATTGCTGCTTCCACCAACCTTCTAATACCTGTGTCTTTACTATTGAAAATTACTTTTGACTCGTTCCAATTTATGCGGTGATCGTCATTTAAACTATGTGAGACTAGTGCATTATTTTCAGCATGCAAATTATAGGCTCTTTTGTGTTCATTGATTCTGATTGATAGTCCCCTCCCACTTTCTCCGTAATATTTCTTATCGTAATCCAGACAAGGTATTTCATAAACACCAATTTCTTTGTTAAAGCTTTGGTTGGAGTTATTATTTTGCATGAGACAGCCTTTGAGTGTATTCTTGTAGTTGAAGACCAGGTTGACCTTTTCTTCGTCTTTTTCATTAACGGTTTTCCTAATATTTCGTAAGTTGGGATTAAAGGGTAAGGTTAGATACTTTTAAGTTCTTTTTTGTATTCAAATTGACTTTTTATGTAGAAAATCCTTTTGGCTTTAGTGAAGGCATTATTTATGAAATTTTCTGGATAGCATAATTTTCCAAAAACTTCTTTTAAATGATGAAATTCGCTGTCAATATATTCAGAATCACATATTTTCAAGGCTCTTAGAAGGAAATTTATCATTATGTTTTGCTTTACTTCATTATTATGAAAAGAATAGAAGATGACATAAGCTTCAGCATTAGTCACTTTTCTGTAAACACTAAATTTAAAACTAAATGTAATAGGGTCATGGTATACCAAAACATCCAGAAAGGGAAGCTTATTTTCCATTTCATATTCCACTGTAAATTGAATGGAAGTTAATATGCTATTGACATATCTCAAAAACTGCTCGAAATCTATTTGATTACCTTGGAAAATGACGAGACATCGTCGACATATCTTACCCAAATGAGTGGTTTTTATTCGGATCACATTTGGAGAGGATTTCAATTTCTACAAATTCAGTGCACAAATTTTCAAGTATGGGGGATAAGGGTGAACCCATGGCTACGCCAAACTTTCATTTATAGCCTTCATTGTTGAATGACAATATTGTGGATGAGACGCAGACAAATCAAATCTAAACACTGTTTTGTAGGTGTAGGGAGGTTAACATTCCCAATTTCTGACTATTCCTTTAATTTTGTAAGGACAAACTCTAGAGGAACGTTAGTGAAAAGGGCCGTAACATCTAGGCTAATCATTTTTCCTCTTACATCACCCAGTGTCCTAAGCCTGTCTGCAAAGTTACTTGAATGAAGCAAGTGAGCATTAGAAAAGGTGCCTAATAATGGGCTGAGCTGTTCGGCTAACCACACAGCCATAACAGATTGTGGCGAATTACAAGTGGCTATAATAGGACGTAGAGGGCATCCTGTTTTATGAAGTTTTGGTATGCCGTAAAAGAAAGGGAGACTCGGTATTTTCTTTGATATTTTACTCAAACAGTCAATTATCAATTAATCTTTTTAGTTTATTGCATAACTTGGAATTATGTGACACACCCATGCCCAAAGCCACATCACCTGCATTTCGTTTGGCGCCCTCAAACCTTGCTGATTGAAGAAGTTCTTCTCGAGTTGCCATCTGTCTTCTCAATCCCAAATGTGCAGATTCTACTTCCCATGCCGCTGCCTTGACCCTGTCCTCTAGAAACATTCGCAGGTACTCTGGGAATTCCTCGCCTCCAAATGACAGGCAACTGATGCGACCACAAGTTCTTGGCCTTACTTGTTCTTGTAAACAGTTTTTCAAGAATTTAAGCTGGTTTTTCTTTTTGATGAAAGAAGTCCATCTTCTTATTAATTTCCTATACTCACAAAGTTCTTGATGGTTATGAAAAATCACCGATGTCCGTTCCATGAGTGTAGACGTAGATAAATATTCAAATAAAACTCATAATCACATGAGTCAATAAAATAAAATGGAAAAGTAAATCCACAATAATATGTCTGTTTGATCTTGTTATTTAAAATACAAAGTAGAAAGCTTTCGATGACCTGCACGGTCCTCCTTGTCAATCTGACTATAATTACACACAGTGACCATACAAAAACTTTGTTTTTTTTACTAGTTTCGCCACAATCTGTTACGGCTGTGTGGTTAGCTGAACAGCTCAGCCCATTATTAGGCACCTTTTCTAATGCTCACTTACTTCATTCAAGTAACTTTACAGACAGGCTTAGGACACTGGGTAATGTATGAGAAAAATGATTAGCCTGGATGTTACAGCCCTTTTCACTAATGTTCCTCTAGAGTCTGTCCTTACAAAATTAAACGAACAGTCAGAAATTGGAAATGCTAACTTCCTTATTCCCACAGAACAGCTTTTAGATTTCATTCGTCTATGTGTCTCATCCACAAATTTGCCATTCAACAATGAAGGCTATAAACAAAAATTTGGCGTAGCCATGGGTTCACCCTTATCCCCCATACTTGCAAATTTGTACACGGAATTTGTAGAAATTGAAATCCTCTCCAAATGTGATCCGAATTAAAAAAACCACTCATTTGGGTAAGATATGCCGACGATGTCTTCGTCATTTTCCAAGGTAATCAAATAGACTTCGAACAGTTTTTGGAATTTGTCAATAGCATATTACCTTCCATTCAATTTACAGTGGAATATGAAGTGGAAAATAAGCTTCCCTTTCTGGATGTTTTGGCCTTCCGTCGGCCGTACGTCTGCCTTTGAGCTCGTCAGTTTTGGTCCCCGTTTTGACTCATTTCTGCTTGCAGTTTGGCTATTGAAGCTTTACAACTTGTTTGTGAAGTTATAGTGCCGAAAGTGACTGGGGAATAATTGAAATTTTTATCAATGATTGCGGATTGCCTAAGGGCCCCTATGTTCAAATTTTCTCAGGTTTGCGGAGCCCAGAGTAGATGGACCTTCGCCTGAAAACCCTACTTGGGACTACCTTTTTTAAAAATTTAACAAATCAGAACTACAGAAACATTGCCGACAACTAGGATTTTCGAAAGTGTGGGTAACAAAAGATAAACTAATAGATATGATAGTGGGGTCATCATTATTCTTTACATCCAAGAAGAGTACCCAACGAGGACCAAGAAATGAACCGGCTTGAAAAAATCCAATTAGAGGTAGAGGAAATAAGAGAGTTCATGTATAAGAAAGACCAGGAAATAGAAGAATTGAACACTGCAATAAAATCATCTCACGTAACTGTTAACAAGCTGAATGATCGTATCTCTTCGTTGGAAGAGCACGTTCAGGAGAGAGAGGAGAGAAGATCGAATGTGCCGTATGCATCAGGTGAAAAAATTCTACTGATTGGCGACGAAAGTTTGAGTGATTTCAAGAAGACGACTGTGCTATCAGAACTATACCAGAGGCTACGTTGGATTTGACAAAATGCTCTTGGACACCAGATAAGTGCGTTATATATTGCGGAATACACGACTTCATGGGAAATCGAAATGAAGATATTGTATTGGATAAATTGAGTTCTCTAGTCACTAAACTAAAAGATAAAAATGACACCATTGTAATAAACGTATGTGAGCTTGTACCATCTTTGAATGTTGATCTAAATTCTGTTATAGAAGAGTACAATGTAAAATTGATAGAATGGTGTTATGCTAATGGAATTTCAGTAGTCAAGACGAATTTAATGTTCAAATTTGGCAGAGGAGACATTGATGAACTATGTTTTAAAGAAGGGAATAAAAATTCCGGAATATTTTTGAATAGGATGGGGTTAGTACGACTGCTTTCGGCACTGAAAAAACAATGTGGGTTTTTGAAGGTGAATACTAATAGCAATGCAACCTACAAACCCAAATTGCCATCTAGTCGCTTTAACAGTGCAAATACACATCAGCAAAGGTGTACACCTTTGTATCCCCGAAATCAGGAAACAACAAATGTAAATGGGGCAAACCTCACCGATTACCGTAGTACGCATGATATACACAGACCCTCCAAAAACTACCACAGCATAAATAGCTCAAGAAATTTAAAGCAAGGAGGTGTTAATAGGATTGGTTGTTATAATTGTGGAGAGTTTAACCATAGAGTATCAAACTGCAGGTTTGATCATAAGATTAAATGTAATAACTGCAATGCATTTGGTCACAAGAGCAAATTATGTAATAACTATGTCTATTAGGTTAATGGCCAAGAAGAAGAATGCACCGTAGAAGGTAACTGTAATAAATCAAGAGATTTTGTGAATATATTTTATCTAAATGCACAATCACTGTTATGCCATAAGAATGAAATAGAGACTATGTTAATGGATTTGGAGGTGGATGTTTTATGCGTCAGTGAGACAAGGCTTCTTCTGTGTATGGATGATGCCTTTGTAAATATTCCTTTATATAAGATGTTTCGTTATGATCGAGGCCGCGGTGGAGGTGTTTGTTTATATGTTAAGGATTATCTAAAAGTGACCGAAATAAAAATGAATATCGAAAGAGTTGATTGGCTGCGTATATCGACACGCCAGAGCGGATGCAACTTCGTTCAATTATATTATAGAGACTTTTAAAAATGCTGTTGTACGTAACAAGCCAATTTTTATATTTGGTGATTTTAATGATAATTTGTTGTCTGCAGGAAATAAAATGGAGAAAATTATACGTAACGCCAAACTTCATCAGATCATTAACAAGCCTACTCGTGTTACTTGTAATTCTGCAACGCTCATTGACCTATTGATAACTAATGGAACTGATATGATTAAGCACTTTGATGTGGTCCCCTGCCCAATAGCAGACCACGAGGCAATTACTGCTATTCTAAATCTGCATAAACCAAAAAGAGAACCTGTCTTTAAAACTTACCGATCTCTAAAAAATTACGCTTCTCAGACACTATGCGACTTGTTACTAAATGAAGTCGCCCTCATCAATGAAATACTAAACACTGATGATGTAAATTGCCAGGTGTTTATTTATTTCTTGCATTGACAAATGTGCTCCAATAGTGACTAATGAAATCAGACGACCCCCTGCCCCCTGGATAACCCAAGATAAAAAAGCGATGAATGCAAAAGATCTCGTGCAGAGATATCTTAAAGCCCAAAGAAATGATGTACTAATGGCAGAAAGTTTGAGAGAATTGAAGAAAAAAAGTAAAAGTCATGATAGACTCCAGTAGAAAAGAACACTACAGACAAGAATTCCAAGATACAAAAAAAAACTATCGTAAAACATGGAAAGTAGTTAAAAAAAATGCTCCATACTGTTAGCATCGAAGCACAAATATCTGAAAACAGAGAGGATATTAAAGCTAAAGCGGAAGACTTTAATGAGTATTTTGCGAATATAGGAAAACAAACTTACGAGAAAACTCAGCAGGTGACATCAGCAAATGAGGCTCTAAATCATTGGTCAATAAATCTAGACAATCCAGGCGGATTCAAGCCTTCTCCAGTAGACTGTGAGACGGTTATATTAACTATTAAGGATTTAAATAACTCGAACGCATGCGGATCTCATGGTATTACTCTGAAATTTATCAAGGATGCACTATTTATAATAGCATTTTACATTACAATAATCATCAATACTTCCATCGTAACTAGCACCTTTCCTGATTTATGGAAATACCCTTTCGTTAGTCCTGTTTTTTAAAAATTGGAGATAGAGATAACATAAAAAAACTATCGGCCAATCACACTGTTACCTACTCTGTCTAAGGTACTGGAAAAGATTATTGCTAATCAATTAACAAAATATTTGGAAGAAAACAGTGTTTTATCTGAACATCAGCATGGCTTTAAGCCTAAATTATGTACTGAGACCGCTCTTTTGAAGGTAACTGGTCGAATATACTATAATAACAGAAAATAAAAAGATATCACTGCTCCTACTACTGGATCTATCCAAAGCCTTTGACAGCGTGAATCACAAAAACCTATTAGAGAAATATATAAGTTATCTCGCTAATCGATTCCAGTCAGTAGAGCTAAAGGGAGACATTGTCATCTAAATGTGAGCTAACATTTGGGGTCCCGCAAGGATGCATTTTAGGACCAATGTTTTTTGCTATTTTTGTTAACGATTTGGCGGAATCTCTTCCTGGTGTTTTCGTTATCCAGTAGCTGATGATACTCAAATCATACTTGAAGGGGACATATGCAACGTGAATGATTTATTAAGAAGGGCTGAAGCAGTCTTGGAGAAGGCCAAGACATATTTTCAGAGACATGGCCTCGTATTAAACGAAAATAAAACTCAGTGCATTTTTATAGGTTCAAGACAATATATATCGGCCATAGATGATAATGTGAGGGTAAATTTCAATGGCAATGTTATCAAGCCTATGAAAGTTGTGAAAAACTTAGGCGTCTATTTTGACCGTTTTATGACGTTTGACTCTCATATTGAGGAGGTATGCAAAAAGGCGACGGGCATACTTATTTACTTGAACCGAATAAAAGATCATTTTGAACCTTCCACGTGCCTGATTGTTGTTCAGTCACTAGTAATGAGCCTCATCCACTATTGTTTTAAGGTATGGGCGTACACTAATAATGACCATCTCGACAAAACCCAAAAAATTTGTAATTTCGCTGCTAGAGTAGCTGTAGGCGATATTAAGAAGTACGATCGTATTTCTCCTGTTCTGAAAAAGCTGGAATGGTTGAAGGTCAAAGATGAGTATGTTTACGAATTTTGCGTGTTTCTTTTTAAAGTTTTAAGAGGTATTTTACCGGAATGGCTGTATCATTTTAACATGGTTAACTCAGTAACTGGTGTTTATACTCGTCAGGGTTGTGATCTTGTTGTAAAAAGAGCGATAACAGATATCGGCTCAAGGGAGCTCCCGTCTAGGGGCCCTTCCCTGAGGATTAAGCTACCACGAGATATCAAGGACGTTGCCACTCTACATTCTTTTAAGAATAAGTTGAAGAAATGTTTGTTACATTAGTATTAACTTACTATGAATTTATTTTAATGCTGATCTTTCGTTATTTTACATATATGTATATATACGCATTGTAGAATAACCAGTGTCAATTGGAGATAAAGTTATTATTATTATTATTATTATTATATTTAGTTTTAAATTTAGTGTTTACAGAAAAGTGACTAATGCTGAAGCTTATGGCATCTTCTATTCTTTTCATAATAATGAAGTAAAGCAAAATATAATGATAAATTTCATTCTAAGAGCCTTGAAAATATGTGATCCTGAATATATTGACAGCGAATTTCATCATATAAAAGAAGTTTTTGGAAAATTTTGCTATCCAGAAAATTTGATAAAAAATGCCTTCACTAAAGCCAAAAGGATTTTCTATATAAAAAGTCAATATGAATACAAAAAAGAATTGAAAAAGTATCTAACCTTACCATTTATTAATCCTAACTTACGAAATATTAGGAAAACAGTTAATGAAAAAGACGAAGAAAAGGTCATCCTGGTCTTCAACTACAAGAATACACTCAAAGGCTGTCTCATGCAAAATAATAACTCCAACCAAAGCTTTAACAAAGAAATTGGTGTTTATGAAATACCTTGTCTGGATTACGATAAGAAATATTACGGAGAAAGTGGGAGGGGACTACCAATCAGAATCAATGAACACAAAAGAGCCTATATTTTGCATGCTGAAAATAATGCACTAGTCTCACATAGTTTAAATGACGATCACCACATAAATTAGAACGAGTCAAAAGTAATTTTCAATAGTAAAGACACAGGTATTAGAAGGTTGATGGAAGATTTTATTTTAAATGAAATAATTTGCTGGCATTTTATAAGAGATTATAATACAGAAAGCTTGCATAGTAATAACACAAATAATCTAGCCACCTCTGATACTGCCGCTGCCTCATCTTCTTCCGTTCAGGTAACAGGGACACACCAGTGTCCCTTGTTGCAGGCGCCCAAGCTGCTATGGACAACAGACCAAATGATTCAAGAGACGAACCGCCACTTCGAAGATCCAGGCGATTAGCTGGTTTGCCGGTGGAGAATGAGGGGATAACGTGAACTACCCATCTTCAAACAAGCTATTTGTAAACTAGTTAAAAAAAAAACAAAGTTTTTGTATTGGTCACTGTGTAATTATGGTCAGATTGACAAGGAGGACCGTGCAGGTCATCGAAAGGTTTCTGCTTTGTATTTTAAATAACACGATCAAACAGACATATTATTGTGGATTTACTTTTCCATATTATTATTATTATTATTATTATTATTATTATTATTATTATTATTATTATTATTATTATTATTATCCAAGTTGTAATCATTGTTGGAAAAACAGTATTTACAAGGTCACGATCCCCCAATAGGGAAATCATCCGAGTACGGTAAAAGAAACTCGGATGTACAAAACAAACAATAAAATAGGAGGAGAGAAACCATGTACATTAAGATTAAAATAAACGAAACAAAATGTGTTTAGGCTATTCTTCTTCAAAAAGAAAGATTCTGAAAAAGATCATTGATTTAGTAAATACGGGTTTTCTCTACAAAGGATCAGAAGGTAGAATTCTGCTTTTGCACTTCCACGTATGAATGCAACTGAAAAACCTTAACAGGTGAATCATTCAGAAATTTGGAAGAGATATGACATTAAATGAAAGTTTATTCAAGTTTTTCCAGAAGCATTAACAGCCAATCGAACATCTCTTAAACAAATCTGAGAAGCTTAAGTGAAAAAACACAATTAGGCCATAACTTTTATTCAAATCCATCGATCTTTATATATGTATAATTGTATATATGTGTGCGTGTGAGTGCGTGCGTGCGTGTGTGCATCAAACTGGCGGGTGGTTTGAATCCATTTGGTACCGAAGCACTTACCAATTATAACTCTATGTGCTTCTTATCTCTGCAGTCCCTGTAAGAGATTCACGTGTTTCTCATATTCTTTGTAGAGTAGTTTTGCTCTGCATGATATGATTATACGTCCGTGGCCATTGATGTATTTTGCTTTCACTTAGCTGGCTCACATGAGGAGTTACAGTTATATAGTGAACTTTCAAATTTTGACGATTTCGCCTTTATATCCATTTTAACATTCTTATTTTTCTGAATAGTTCAAGTAACAAGACGGGCTAAAACGTAAGAGCTTCTCATAAAAGCTGTGTCATTCCACGTCAGTGAAAAAAATCATGACACCTATCGGCACATAATGAAAAGTATAGTTTGCATATATTCGAAAATGTTAAATATTATTACTAATCTCAGCCATAACAATTCCCATTTCAATAGAAGTATTTTTTAACAACATTCAATCTGGGACATTAGTTCTACCTCATTCTCTCTTCAAATACAAATTTTCCACCCGAAAAGTTTCCACTGGGATCAAAATTGGAATGTATCTCAAGGCAAAGGTAAACAGTGTTCTCTAGACATTGCACAAAATTCGATTATTCTGCAAAGCAATTACCGATTTGCATATGGAACATGAAAGTCATAGTCTTTTGTTGTTAGCCACCGAAATATAATATTTTCTGCGACCTAATTGTGTTTTAATCGGCGTAACACGGCGTTGTTAAGATAATGTACTCCGGTAAACGATGAAATTATGTTATATCACTAAACCATGATACGAAGAGTAGAGATAAGTATCTAAGTTCCTATGAATAATAATCAGATAAAAATCGAAATTATCCTTTGGAAGTGCTAACAAATGACATGTGAACATTATAAGAATTATCTGTAATTCTCTCAAACAAACGAAAAGTATGACTTGGTAATTCATTTCTGACATTTAAGAAGCCTGTCAAATAGACCGTAATTTAGATAACGAGATATATTCATGTCTCAAGAAAAATACAATCTTTTCCAAGGGTCATTAGAGTTGTTTTCAAAGGAAAAGACAATAATGCTGCAGGATCCTTATTTTTTCAAGCAATAAAGAACATCACATAAAAGACAGAAATGTTCAAGTACTTACAACGCGGCGTGGTGACATCAAGTTTTCCACAGACGTTAAGAATATGACGATTTCTAACCGTGTGAGCGTGACTCCAAAACTGGACTGGAAACAGTGCCCTCATACAGAGCACTGGTAGAAGACGCTCATATCCTGCACCCACCGACTTCTTACCATTGGCCGAACTTGAAATGGTCATGCGCAGTTCAGAGCACGTGGAGTGGGAGACATTATTGAATTATTCACCTGCAAAAATCAGCAAATATACGAACATGTGATGATAATGTGCCTTTATATCTAAAGTATGTGAATGCATATGTATGAAAATGAAAAGGTTACATTGTTCGAGGATTATTTCTAACACTGAAAGGAGCGTCTGAACGAAAGGGTAAAAGTGGAATATGCAACGGCTCCATTGTGAGAAAATATTTGTTATTGAAGAATTTTTGTGAGTCTAGATATGCGAACAAGTACTTGCTAGTGATAATAGATGAACTTACAAGGATAGTAGAAATTTTCCCACTTAAGCATAAAACGGCCGAAGAAGTAGCCATAGCGTTTTTCAATGGTATCGTTTGCAGATATGGTTCACCCGAAGTTCTATTAACCGACAATGGGAGGGAATTTGTGAACAAAACCTTGGAGTGTTTAGCTGAATTCATGGGGATACAGAAAGTAACAATTATTCCATACAGACCCGAGGCTAATGGGTTGTGCGAACGAGCAAACAGGAAAGTGCTCGAAGCGCTCAGAAAAACGGTAGGTGGTAATGATAGAAATTGGGACAGATATATTAACGTTGTTAGACATAGCATTAACACCATGGTTAGCGATTCAATTAAAATGTCCCCTTTTGAAGCTTTGTTTGGTTATCCAGCGCGAGGCACATTTGATTTGTTAACTACGCCTCACCAGGGGGAGGATACGGTTGAAGCGCTGATATCCACAGCGAGAGAGAGACACGCATGTCTCAGCCGTAATCTCGAATCCACAACCAGAGATATGGTTCAGAAGAGTATTTGTAAATCATCTGATCCCAAGATCAATGTCGGTGATAAGGTATTTTTAAAACTTAACGTGAGAAATGAGTTAAATTACAAACTAGGCCCGAAGTTTGAAGGTCCTTTTAAAGTCATTGAAGAGAAAATTGGAAATAGGTTTGTAGTTTTAAATGAACGAACAGGTCAGTCGAGGCTAACACATATCTCGAAATTGAAAAGAATTGGTTGTGGCAATTAATATATGATCGCGCAATTGCATTCATTTTCTTTCTTTTTTTTCCCTTCTTTATTTCCTTCTGATGTTTTTTTCTCTTATTATATGTAAGTCTGCGGCGTTTTGGCGTAAGATTTCGGGGTTAATATTTTTCGGCAAATTTTTGCTTTAGCTGAGAAACGGGATGGTCATTTTAGCGTGGGGTCAGTAATTAAATAGAGGAATTATTTATATCACCTGAGTGGTGTTATTATTAAGATGATGGTTTATGTATAATGAGATGGTTCTGCGGAGTGTGCTTACGAAGTTCAGTACTAAACATTTTTTTTTTGAGAGTCACGAGTTTCTAGCGTCGCGAGTCTGAATATGCTGCAATGCGAAGCACCTGACGTGTTCATAGGTCGGTTTCTTGTTTTGCTAGGGTTGCTGTAAGGAATCCGGTTGCGAACCTTCCCTTTGGAATTGATTACTCGGGGATTTGCACGGTTTTCGGAGATGCTGATTATGACATTTCACGAGAACGTGTCATGTAAGGGGATTTTTTTTTTCTTGTCGATAGGGTTGCTGCGCTAGCAGATTCTGTAACGGTACACATTCCGTTTTGGGAAAAGATGTTGAATTATATATATGTTTTTTTTTATTTTCTTTTCTTAACGTCGTCCGAGAAGATTAAACAACTGATGGTTTTCTTTTTCTTTTCTCTTATGTGCGCTGTGTAATGGGGAGGGGAAAGTTCACTTACTATTGTTGTATTATCTTATTTTTATTTTTTTTTCTTTTCTTACGAGAGCTGTTGCAATGAGGGTTAAGTTCTAAATAGCATTTTTTTTTAGACAGAAGATATAATTTGTCAGGGTATGTGAGTTGGATAGAAGGGGTGTTCGGCATTATATTTTATGGAGGCTAGTTATATAAACCATAAAAGGGTTTTTACTGTTAGACTTTATGAGTTCTCTTTTGACAGTGTGTTTGTCAGATATGGGATTATTTGTGAGAATTCAGTAGGTAAAGATTATATTTGGTTTAGCGAGGAATTTTTTTTTAATTTTTGATTAGTAGATTGAATATATTAATTAGTGACGAATTTGTGGGGTAAAACAAGACTTTAGTTATTTTATGACCATGTAGACCTTTTAAATACAGACACACAATGACTTTGGAGAATTAACAACTCTACGTGAGGATTGCAAGGGAGACGACTTCGTTCTACAGTACCAGAGGTTGAGTCAAGTCTACATACGAATGGCATTTTTGTGGACTGCCTTGGCAAAGGATGAGATGTCTTCGATATAATTTCTGGGATAAATCAGGAGTCTACAGTCTTCGATGAGGCGGGTGCGAGTAGCACTTGCATAGAATAACGGGGTGGTGACCACGTTTACTTCAGTAGAAAACGTCGAATCTACAGTTTCGCGACGGGAGGGTGTTGGATACACTCACGAGGGTCGCAGACGCTGAATAATGGCGTGTGCTGAGTTGTTTCGAGTTGGGTTACGTACTCGACCTGCGTCTACAACAATTCGCTCATTCTACAGGGGTCCCAGCTGTTTGACAGTTCCTGCAGGATTCTTACAGACTTCATGGTACTTAGTCGGCGTGTCTACAACTCGTCGATAAAGGTGTTTCACCGACACCTACACGGAAGCCATAAGGCGGTTCGAATCCCGCCTACAGTGGAGTCCGTTACAGTCCCGCCACTCGAAGATAGTGGTGAAGATGAACCTTTTTTTTCGATGACCGTTATACTATACCAATAGTAATGATCATGTTAGGCGCTATATTGATCGCCATTTGTGTGCTTGGAGTCCTTAAACTTTTATGCATTCGACGAAGCACAAGTGCTCCGGCAACGGAGGTGGCTCTAAGTCATGTGGTAAATTGATACATTGGGCATTAGTTGCCAATATGGTGTGCGACGGGAGTGCATTATTTTCTTTTTTGAGCCAGCCTCTGGTTTTATATATATTGTAAGACGCTTGTGTATCTAGTGCTAGGCGGGAGCTAGCATGGGGTAGCCGAGCTCCTCTAAGAGGTGAAAAGAGGGGGAATGGCTAATAATATGTTTAAAATGTTTTGTATGATAGTAAAGTCACATAGCTCTACTCGCCTAGAGACAAGGGGTAAGGGGTGGTACGCTGCAAATTCACATTGGAGAAAAAGGTATTTGCTGAACAAGCAACTTGTCTCAGAGGTCGTTCCCCCGTTTGCGAGGCATGTACATTCGTTTGTACGCGTATTACAGGCCTACTGGTTCAGGGTACTTGTGGAAGACGCATTCTTTGTGCAAACGAGATAAGGTCAAGTGGTTGCTCCGAGTGTCGGGAGAAAACGCCCATCGTAAAGATGGGTCCGATTCCATGGTGGATTAGAAACGGGAATCTCTAACCTGACTAATACTAGACAATATGACTTTTTGGGGTTTGAGAGTGTAACCTTAGTCAGGAGGGTAGAATGTTATCTTACTGGTTTCTTTATGGGTAGATTTGGGTGTTTATGCCATTATGCCTTGTTAATCATTTTGTTCTGTTATAACCAATTGCTTTGGGAAATAAATAGTATTTTTTATATTTACGCAGTCTTAATAAGCCTCATGACATCTTACAGACAGGGCACCGTAGGCAACAGGTAAGAGTTCCCAGTTTGTGTAGTTTAGGGAATAAGGAGGGTATACATATATATTTATATATATTAATATATAATAGATATAGATTAATATATATATATATATATAGATATATATTTATTTAATATATATAAATATGATATATATATATATATATGTGTGTGTGTGTGTGTGTGTGTAAGCGGGATCTCACTTAATATATTCAACGGCATATATTAATAAGAGAAAACTCTTCCAAAGGAAATGGGGGAAAAAGTCAGTCAAATTTGAGAATTTTTCTTGACATCTCTAACGACTCGCGGCAGGATAACTGACAGGTGAAATGTCACCTGGTAAAGTTCAAGCATATATTATCAGGAGGCCGCCAGTCACTGTTCAAACTCCTAATGGTTCTCATTAAAGAACCAAAACGTCACCTCGTATGCTAAGAAGTGTGAGGGCGGATTTTTTTTTTTTTTTCATTTAGACGTTTTTCGTTTGTTCCGCAATATATGTAACTATGTTTTTTTTATATCTACTGCTGTATATGGTATATCCCTGGTATTTTGATAGACCTAGCTGCCCTATTATGATCATCTTATATTTTCTTCCCCTGACATTTTAGTATAAAGACGAAAAGTACATTGGAGCTGAATGTCATCAACATTCACTTATTTTCTCCTTTTTTCAACTTCGATTTTCTTTCCCGCTTCTTTGGCGGCTCCAACAAAGTCGTAGTTGCTCCGTTGGGTTACATTTCAAGGTCACTAGATTCGTAAGCAAATTTCCAAGAAACGCCTCATGGTTTCTCAAGGAAAGGCGGTTTATTCACCTGGAAATACTTAATGCAGAATCCCCAAGCTCTGAACAAAATACCTGCTGTCCGCAAACTAAGCTTATCATTTATACGTGATGTGGAATACCTACAAACTAACGACTATTATCAAAACACAAAATTAATCTGTTGTTTTCGATATACATACATATATATATATATATATATATATATATATATATATATATATATATATATATATATATATATATATATATACATATATAACAGAAAAGATGGCGAGCCATCGTTAACTGAAAACTTCAACCTTGTTTTTTTTTTTCTTTTTTTTCACCCATTACCGAATTAAAAATTTCGCGACAGAAAGTAGAGAAAGGAAAACAGACCATAAAAAAACCGACTTTCTTTCTTCTCCCTGATTTGGGGGAAAATGGGGCCGAGTTTGAGATGACTTGGAGGAACTTCTAAAAGAAAAACACGTCCACGGGAATTGAGTTGGACTCTGCCTCCCTCGGTGAGGAGAGAGGCCGCCGCCGGGCCCTCCAAGACTTCACAGGCCAAGAAATTTCCATCTTCCTCCGCTCCCTCTTATTCCTCCTCCTCTCCTTCGTTTTCTTTTTCTTTTCCTTTTCTTTTATTCCTGCTACTGGGACGACGACAACCATTTCTCGTTTCCCTTTCCATTTCTCTCCGATCCCGTATCCATTTTAGCCTTTATTCTTTTGAGTAATTTGATCCTTCGACAGAGCAATGTCAGCCCGAAATTAAGGTGGTGATTATCATTTTTTCTCCCTAACTATTCCATACCTTCCTCGAGACAAGATAATCCAATTAATGACTACCTATTTTGCTTTATCATCTGTCAAACCTCCATGAAGGACATTCCAACCTTTAAGAGGTAAAAAAAAAAAACATAGGGATCGGTCTCACATATGCCGCCAGAGAGTCCCCTTCCTTTTAAAGGATCCGATCGTGTTGCTTCTTTGGCTCCTTTTTAAAGCTGGGTGGCCAGATTACGGATCACAGCTGAGAAACAGAGGCCTGACAACGTGCTTTCACGCACTCGTCGAGTTGGCATACCACTCTTTTTAACTGGTGTTTATATCAACTTGGTTCATTGGTCATCTTCCATTTATGTTTCTGCCATTAATGATTCGCTAACAAATGATATGTTAGATTATATAAGCACTAGGAGTATTCCATGAAACGAGTTTAAATTGTTTTCATTCCTACTAGGATCAATCTTGGGTCTTTTGTATGTGGGCCAGCTTGATAACAACTGATCCTCAATATACATTAATATTGATTGATAGATAGTGTTACATTTATATATTACCTCGCCTCCTTGCTATTTCCAATTTACTGTATTTGCTAGAAGAGCAGCCATTTTTAACCCCCCCCCCCCCCCCACAACCTTTACGACTTGGGGGATCCGCATGTCCGTTCTGCCTTTAAAGATGGGGGGAAATAGCCCGTTAACCACAAGAGACCTAGTGCAGGATAAGAAGGGCAGGTCGTAGGGGTTATATGGGCCGCTGGGTAGGGTTTAGGTAGTCCTAGCTTTAGCCCTCTTTTCCCACAAATCCACAGGCTATGTTTTGCATCTTTCCAGACAATGCCGCAGGCCATGCTTTGAACCGAGGTCCCTGGTTCGAATCCTAGGCTAAGGTCACCCACTATTATGTTTTAGACCCAGCAGTCAAAAACATAAGGAGAAAGAGGAAAAAGTGAAGCGCTTATGTCTTACCTGGAGTTTTGAAATTGTTTTATGCTGGGAAGGTCGCCAGAAAACTCAGCTGCTAGCTCTAAATTACATTTATTTACAAAGAAAACATTGAATGGCCTGAGATAAAGGCAAGGCATATAGGCCACATGGGAATAGTGCCGTGTACTGTCTGGGTTACTCTTATCATTCCCAATATAAAAAAATGGCCGAATTTAACATCTACTGCAAAGCTGGTTTCCAAATTTCTGTTTTCAGGTAATAAAAGCGCTTGCAAGGAGACAGGGGGGACGGAATCAGCAGGGCCAATCTGGAAATGAATTCCCAAATTACACACAACATAAAAATAGACTTCTTACACAATATTACAGCTAATGCACTAGGGAGCTAGGTACCTTACGTAAAGTAAACTCAAATCTTCACAAATTACATTAAAAGAATTTTTAACTAAACGCGTCATTGTAAATCACTAATGTTCTAGCGCAAGCCGCTACCAAGTAATGTAAATAATCGTTCATCGCTAGTGTGTTCTCTTGCCAAAAAACTTACTCTAAAGCAATTCTGTAACCAAAACTTAACGTAAGGAAATTATTCAATGCAAATTGAGTCATATTAAACGAAAATCATTAGTTCAAATAAGCTTAAAGGAGTTCGTCATTTATCATATTTTACGCTCTCAGAGAGAGAGAGAACCCATTACAGTGGACCCCCCGTATTCGCGTTCTCCGGATTCGCGGACTCACACATTCGCGGATTTCTCTCGGGAACGTTCCCCCGCATTATTCGCGGAAAATTCGCGCATTCGCTGTATTTTTCTATGAGAAATATCCACAAATTCCTGGTTTTTGTGATCAATTTCATCATAAAATGCACTTTTTGTGACCATTAAAAAAACCATTACCAAGTATGAACATTTTTAGTGGTTTTTCTTAAGTTTTAACTAACAAAATAGGCTGTTTTTAGCGCTTTTATAGGGGTTCCAAACATTCGCGGATTCTAACTATTCACGGGGGGGTCTGGTACGCATCCCCCGTGAATACGGGGGGAACACTGTATTCAAAAAGCCAAGAGAACTACATTTATTATATACGCATGCATCATTGGCATTATTTTAGTCTCTTGTGACTTTCATTTACACAGAGGGTGATACTCCTGTGTACATTGCAGTCTTGCAAGCCTTATTTCTGTTACCGAGTACTTCAGCCAAGGACTGAGCCCTTTTAATTTACTGTTGCCTGTCGTTGACCGAGTGGTCTATTTTTCTTATTACAAAAGAATTGCATATACTGCAAGCCCAAACTGCACATAGAGTGTGCCATGGTAATCGCTTTATATAGCGAAGAATCATATATTGAAGGAAAGGAAAATGCATCTGCACGTGTTGGAGGCATCTGTTCTCATGATTGTTCAAGAATACTCAGGTGTGCTATGGAACTCAGCACGCGTCGTCAGAAACGCCGTGTATCATGATGTAACTTTTCGTCTGGATCCTTCTAAAAAGTTCCTGTCGGGAGATGATGACGTTCGGTGGTTAAGCTCCGCCCTTTTCAGCCCTGTCCCCAGATCGCCGTATGTATATGACTGAGGAAGTAGAGAGATAATCAGAATCAGATCATCAGAGAGAAAAGAAGGAAGAGACAAAGGCTAAGAGAGGAAGAGGAGGCACGAGAGAGTGTGAATGGAAACAAGTTAAGTCCATAGTCGGAGAGAGAGAGATCCCGAGTCGTTGAGCAATTCTTCAGAGAAGAAAAGTCCTATAACTGGTTTTGAGGAGAAACCCGCCCTTCACGTATTTGAAGTATGAAGTCAAGAAACTGTCTGAAGTTTCTACTGTCCCCTTGTATGAAACCCTCGCTTCGAGTACTGATTTCGACTGCTGTACAACTGGACAACAAGTATTTCATTACCGCACTGTTTCCCTAGTTTACATATTGTACGGTTTTATTTTGTTATGTAAATAGGAAAAACCATTCTGCACTTATCTTTGTTAGTGAGCTTGCAAATAAACTTCTGTTCTGTTTAAGTTTCTTTCTATATTCGTATCCCGAGTTTCAACTGTTGGTGTTGAATCCTCTTTGTTTATTATAATAAAGAACTTGAGCGGATCTCGGTTGGTCCGTAACATTTGGCGACCTTAGGCCAGGATATTCGGCACTGTAACAGATTGAAACAGGGAGAATATAGAAAGAACCAGAATGAGTCGGATGGTGAAAGAGTTTATTGAGTCTGGTAAGCTGCTACGTCTAGAGGGGAATGATCTCCTTGAGCATGTTGGACAGAAAGAAAGAGAAAAGTATGAGAGAGATGAAAGAGCAGCTGAGAGAGAAACAATGAAAATGCAGCAAGAGAAAGAGAGAGAAGTAATGAAAATGCAGCAAGAGAGAGAAATGTTGGTAATGCAGCAGGAATAAAGAGAGAAAGAACGTAAACATGAGTTGGAAATCGCTCAGTTAAGGCAAAGTACTCTTAACAGTCAGACAGGCGAGAATGAAATAAAGCTGATGGTTTAGGTATGAGTGCAGTGTTGAAATTAGTACCAAAGTTTTATAAGGAAGCTGTAACGAAATATTTCTTGTGTTTTGAGAAGTTAATGGAACAAGTAGGTTCTCCTAGAGAAATGTGGACTCTATATTTACAGTCAGCTTTGCGTGGTAGGGCACTTACTGTGTATAGTTGCATGTCTAAGGAGGAATGTGATGATTATGATATTGTGAAAGAAACTGTTCTTACCACGTACAGGTTAGTACCGGAGGCGTACCATAAGAAATTTAGAAGTTTGAGAAAGGACGAGAATATTACGTATGTAGAATAAGGTAAGAAGTTAGAAAGGCTGTTTTTTGATTGGTTAACTTCTGCTAAAGTTGATGATTTTGATGGTCTGAAGAACTTGGTATTGCTAGAAAACTTCAAAGATCCCCTGAGATTAAGCTTTGTATAGAAGATAGGCGAGAAGTATCTTTTGCAGGAGCAACTATGTTAGCAGACGAATATAGTTTGACTCATAATTTAAGTGTCAGTAAAAAACGAAATGATCCTTCGTCTGGTAGATTACAAAGCGGTAAAGGTTTCAGGTCTAGTAATAGTAATGCGTGTAAAAGTGACTATTACTGTTATGCATGCAGAAAACCTGGTCATATGTCTAAGGTTTGTAAGAATAAAGTGGCATTTAGTGGCTCAGAATTAACTTGTTTCCGATGTAATGGGAAAGGGCATTTAGCGAGAAATTGTGCAGTGGAAAGGAAGGATATTAAGAAACCAGTGTCTCTTGTTAACCTTTCGTCAAGAAGGAATGATGTGATGAGAGAAACTAGGAAATTTCGGGGGAATTTCTGTCAGAAGGTGTAGTTTCCTCTCTTGGAGAAGGAGATTCGAGAGAAGTAGTCTTGCTTCGAGACAAAGGAGCTGCTGTCTCAATGATTAGGAGAGAGAGTGTGCCAAACAGGGCAGAAATCAATATGGAAGAAAAAGACATGTTAGGTGGATTTCCGAACACTTGTGTTCTTTGTCCTGTGTTGAAGTTAAACTTAGAAAGTCTGGTAGTGTCAGGAGAAGTGAAACTAGCAGTTGTTGACAGTTTGCCTGTTGATGGCATTGAATTATTGTTGGTAATGACTTAGCTTTATCCAAGTATGTGAATCCTGTTTTGAGAGATATTCCAGTGACTGAAATGGTGGTAACTAGGTCAGGTTTAGATACAGACATAGACTACAGTCATAGTTTGTTTGTGGATTCGAACAAGTGTGGTAGAGGTGGCGAGGTTGATCTTGGCATGAGTGTGGCTGAGAGACCTGACTCGATCGGTGGTGACAGCGGTAGCCAAGCAGAAGGTGTAGCTGTCGAGGATAACGTAGTCAATGTAGTGGAATCAAGTACTAATAGTTACTGTGATGAATTAGGCACTAATCTTTTGAATAAGGATGAGCTAGTCAAGTTTCAGAGAGGATGAGACACAAACCCAAATTTTTTAATGTGAGCTGAATGATGATCTCGATGATGTGTGTAAGGAAACGTTTTGTTTAAAAGACGAAGTTTTGTATCGTTATGTTTGGCCTAAGTCAGGTAGTAAAGAGGAAATCACCGAATAATTAGTGGTTCCTAAGAAGCTTCGTGAACTGGTTTTGAAGTTAGCGCATGATGAGCAAGGACATTTGGGAGTAAATAAAACTTTTAGGTGTATTAATAGGGCGTACTTTTGGCCTAAAATGAGAAGTCATGTGAAGAGGTATGTTTTAAGCTGTCATGAATGACAAATTGCCGGAAAACTGAATCAAGTAATTCCCAGAGCTCCATTGTGTAATATTCCTTCAGTAGGCGAACCTTTTGAGAATGTAGTTATCGATATGGTCGGACCATTGCCTAGAAGTAAGGGAGGGAGTATATATCCATTAACAATCATTGATAGACTAACTCACTATCCAGAGGCGATACCTGTAAGAAGCTGTAATGCAAGGTAGTTGAACAATTGTTAGATTATTTTGCTAAGTTTGGTCTGCCTTGAACTATACAGAGTGATAATGGTAATAATTTTGTATCCAATTATTTCAGGGATAGAATGAAAGAGTTAGGCATTAAACTCGTAACTTCCACACCTTATCATCATGAATCACAAGGCATTGTGTAGTGGTTTCACCAAACGTTAAAGAGTTGTTTACGAAAATTGTGTAATAACTTTGAACATGACTGGGAAAATAAGTTACTTTTTGTTTTGTGAGCTTTACGGTTGGCACCGAATGACACTACAGGATTTAGTCCTTTTGAGCTGGTTTTTGGTCACACCGCTAAAGGTCCTTTGGAAATGTTAAAATGTAATTTAATGCTTAAAGAAGGTAGAGAGGACTACGTAACTAATCTAGAGTATTATAAATACAATTTAAGAGATGCTTGCAAGTAGCAGAGGCGAACGAGAGTGAAAGTCAAGGGGAAACTAGAGGGAAACATGATCTTAGAGTGAAAGAGAGAAGTTTCTGTGTGGGAGATAAAGTTTTAGTATTAATCCAGAAAGAAAGTCCCTCTTTATCTTATAAGCTCGAAGGTCCCTTTTCAATTTTAGAAAAGAAGGGAAATCTAAATTATTCAATTGATATGGGTAAGCATAGAGCAAAGTGGATGTATGTAAACTTGCTCAAGAATTATAACGAACGCCCCGTTCCGTGGCCACTGCCCGTGCCCGTAGTAACTGGGTCACAGAAAGAAATTAGTTTTAAGAAAAGCTCCAAGGTGCTCAAGAATTCCGAAGTTTAATCCGAGGTTAGAAAAGGAACATTCAAGAGGAAAGGATAATATTATAGCTGATAGCCTCTCTAGAAATATTTCAGAATGAGTAGCCTGATGACCGTTTTCTGTTTGCACAGTCGGGTGAATGAATTGTGAAGTGTGCCTGTTTAACTGAGTTAAAGGTTTATGCATAATTGCTCCCCTGCTGTTTGATTCTTGTTTCTTTAAAAAAAAATAAAATCAGTTGATTTCATTTTTTTTCTTCAGGGGGAACTTGTCATGGTAATCGCTCTATAGCGAAGAATCATATATTGAAGGAAAGGAAAATGCATCTTCTTCGAGTAGGTCTGCAGCAAGGAGGAATTCCCGCAGGTGTTGGAGGCATCTGTTCTCATTATTGTTCAAGAATCCTCAGGTGTGTTATGGAACTCAGCACATGCTGTTGCGTCGTCAGAAGACAATGACATTCGGTGGTTAAGCTCCACCCTTTTCAGCCCTGCCCCCAGATCGCCGTATAGATATGACTGAGGGAGTAGAGAGATCATCAGAATCAGATTCTCAGAGAGATCATCAGAGAGAAAAGAAGGAAGAGACGAAGGATAAGAGAGGAAGAGGACACACAAGAGAGTGCGAACGGAAACAAGTCAAGTCCATGGTCGGAGAGAGAGAGAGAGAGAGATCCCAACGTTGAGCAACACTGGTTTTGAGGAGTAACCTGCCCTTCGAGTATCAAGACTATGACATTTCTTTCTGCAATACGAAGTCAAGAAGCCGTCTGAAGTTTCTACTTTCTCCTTGTGTGAAGCCCTCGCTTTGAGCACTGATTTGGACTGCTGGAAACTGACCAGCAAGTATTTCATTACCGCACTGTTTCCCCAGTTTACATATTGTAAGGTTTTATTTTGTTATGTAAATACGAGAAACCATTCTGCATTTATCTTTGTTGGTGAGCTTGTTAATAAACTTCTGTTCTGTTTGAGGTTCTTTCTATATTCGTATCCCGAGTTTCAACTGTTGGTGTTGAATCCTTTTTGTTTATTATAATAAAGAACCTGAGCATAACAGAGTGCCAATGCAACCTCATTTCTTTCATACAAGGAAGCCGCTACCAGTCTAGGACTGGCCACTACCAGTGCACGTCAGGCCCTACCATTTTACAGTGCCCCTAATTCGCGGCACTGTCCATCGACTGGCTGCTGAAGTATTCCCCCTTTTACCTTCTCTCCTCCACTGTTACACTCTTCCATGAACAGAATGCCATTTCCTTTCAGTATATTTGAGTATACTGCCTTAGTGTTGTCCCACGAGACACACCAGCACGCTACCAGTGCAATCAAGGAACACCTCCATAAGTGCCGTGTTACCAGCACTCTACAAGTGCTGTCCAAGGAATGCCTCCCTAAGTGCCACAATACCAGCACTCCCCTAGAGCTGTCCAAGGGACGCGTATCTGCCATTACGGAATGCCCATTTCACTAAGTATTTCCATGTATAAGGGTTATTACTCCTTCCGGAACACGCAATCAAGGAACGCCTCCATAAGTGCCGCTACATCAGCATGCTACTAGTGCTGCAACAAGGAACGCCTCCTTAAGTGCTGTGTACCTGCAAGAACATACAGGTTGCCCATTCATAGCACCTATACAGGACATACAGGTAGCCATCTGTCTGCACATCCATCATTAGAATAGCCCAATTACCAGTGTATCTGCCAGTTCGGAAGGCCCATCAGTATGACCTCTACACGGCACACTTCACTAGATGCCCACCTCATTAGAAAGTGCCATTCAAGAAGTGCCACCAATTTAAGGGACACCTCCAAGCGCCACAGAGCACCCAGGCTTTTCAGATGAACCTTACCACACTTGCAGAACCCATTTCTAGGTGAGTACCACCTTACCAAATAGGCACTCCCATCCAGTACTATTCCTGGCCATCACTTATATCTGTCTGAGCCTCTACTGTACAGTCTAAGGGAAATGTGTTCCCCTACTTCCAAGCCCCAGACCATGAGCTGGACTCCCGGTAAGAGGTGGTTGCGGAGGTTCACACCACTTGTTGTATGAATGGGCATGCTGTGGATTCCGACCAGTGCCCAAGTTGGTCCCTACCTTGGGACGAGAGTTTCCAAGGTGAACTTCTGCAAGGCTACCATGTAGCCCTCCCTGATGAACAGTCTCTGACAGCCTATCGGTGGGTACATGTCATGGCCGATGCCAAAGCCCAGGTCTCCCTATTTCAAGAAAGGCATTGCCTAAGAGTGCCAAAATCCAGAAGGCCAAAGAGATTCAGTTCGAATGGATAGATGGCAACCTCTATTCCGTTCCTTCAATCCTCCTGAAGGTACAAATGCCCTTATTGGACCAGAGACCAGGGTAATCATATTGTGCCACCTGGGAGTAGTGGACAAATTCCATGACGTTTATCAAGTCATATTGAGCCGAGATCTCCTGTAACCATATGTCCCCTGGACGCAGCTCCCACTACCAGATGCACCAGACCCATACAGCATGCCAAATAACCATACTTCAGTTTTGGATTCAGAGGCCAGTGCCTCTGATGTCATTGACATCATTTCTATTCATAAGCCTGGTCCTGATCCAGTGTCAGAGCCAGAAGTTCCTGCTGCATCCTACCAGCCTCTAACCACTTCACCGCCTGCCTCCTCCATCTCAGAAGATGTGAGCCCACCAGTTAACCCCGGACTTGTTTCTAAGGGTGACTCAAAGGATGAACCATTAACCTCCCCACGTCTAATCACTGCCAGAGAGGACTCCTCACCTGTGCCAGAGCACACTGCAAGCCTTGGTGACCCCACAGATTCACAACCTGTGGTGCCATATAGGCCCTATCATCCAGTGCCAAGGAAGATCTTATGGAAAAGGTTCTGCCAGGACTGTGGCCGGAAAGGTCACATGTCTGCAAACTACGGAGGGTGCGCCAATCACAATATTCCTGCCATTGCAATGGCCGTCACCAATTCATCTTCACTAGGCCCGGCTAAGGGCCCCATAACCGTCGCACCCCTCCAAAGCCATTATCCTCCAAGCCACTTCAGAGCCTTCGACGACTCTGGCACTCAAATCTCCCTAATACGCAAAGATCGGATTCCCCACGGGGCTAACGTTTATAGACGTCAACTATTCACCATTGAAGGTATCAACCATATCAAGCTGATCCTTCCAACTTTCCAATTGAGAGTCACAAGACCTCACCTTTCCAGAGTATGTACTCTTGCAGTAGCAAGCTACATTCCAGGAGATTATGACCTCCTCCTGGGGCAAGACTTGAAGTCCCCTTCTCATTCCCAAAATCCTAGGGGTCCTAACCCCACGACAAACTACTCCAAAGCAAGGAGCCATCCAAGACTACTTCCTCCCGGCAGTAAGGCCACCAGCAGTCTCCCCCTTCACCAAGGAGGAAGATTGATTACTCACAATTCCGTTGCAAAACCTGCAACGTAATAGGGCACTCCATGAATTGGCCTGGGTGCCCTAGCAGGCAAAGAGCAGCGGACACTGTCAATTCTCCACAAGGCTCAACCTTCCACAAGAAACAGGAAACCCTGTCTCCCATCACTCCAGGCACACCAAGAGGTATGCACCTCCGGTACCCATCCCAGGTCCATCTGACCTCAACTCTCTGCCAGTGCCACTTGGCAACACTGAGCAGTGCCATGCTCCGCCCAACCTGAACATAAAGACACCTCAACCATTGATTTCTGCGCCTGGCCCCAAGCTAGCACCGGCGCCCAACCTAATCAAGGATCCTCCTACAGGAGATCCTCCAACAGGCATGGAGCTTAACACAACCCATTGTCCATCTCCAGTCCACGATTCTTTTTCGACATCACCTCTGTCGGCTGAGGATGATACTCCGGCAGACCTCACCGTTACACCTTCTCTGGATGACCAGGAACTGCACGACCAAGAGTCAGACTGGAGTCTTACCCTTACGACGGCTGTTGCAGCAGCCGAAATGAGGGCCTCCCCTGCAGTAGGTAATGTAATGTTTTTTTTTTTTTATTTTGGATACAGCCTCTGATGAAAGGTACAGCGACTGGTTTACCTGTGTTGGTACTCAAATGCTGAAAATGCAGTGATCATAAAAATCCTTCAATATATGATTGTTTTGGCAATGATATCATCTATCGACGAAGACATGGGTAATATTTTGGATGGATTTGTTACACTTTTTATTCTATTAAATATGGGTTGACAAAGACGGAACACCTTTCAGTTTGTCCCAATTTTTGTCACTAAAACGATGGTTGCAAATAGCCCTTCTTTTGTTTGATTCTATACACATTTATGATTACGCCTTCTCCATACCAACCCATTAGCCTACCTATCTGTTGCCTGTTCATCACTCAGATATTTACTCATCCTACACTGCTAGAAAATACTCTGGCGACGTATGGGATTAAAATAAGACTAACTCAGTAGTCCCTCGTAGCTAAAATTTCCCCTTCTCCATTTTCCGAGTTGGATCCTCAACCTGGGACAAGCAGCTTTGTCAGCCTAGAGCGTTGATTCTGTATCTGCCTCATGACTGGTGTAGAATCCCTTGGGTCACGCAAACATCGGCGTTTTATTGTCAGCGAAGTCTGGATGGAAAGGTAACAAGCACGCATGCACGTGAGCTTACACACACAACACACACACACACACTTAAGAAAAAAATCCGGAAATTATTTTCGTTAATTACATTCAAGTAATTGCTTCTGAATTTTCATGCGTAAAATTGTTACGGGGTAATTGTCTCGATACATCTTTGATGGCCAGCATCCAAAGAATCGCAGCTACTTATTCGGCCGTAAGTTATTTAGGTGTCTTGAAACCTAGGCACATCCGAACGTATACTGTTTGTATGCGCAGTCGCAACATCTGTCTGCGCCCACTCGTGGCGTTGAACATTTTGAACATTCTCTCCCACAAGTCGCCCTCTCTTTGTATTGGTGGGATTGAGATATCTGCCAAGGTAAAAAATGCCGGGAAAAAGTACTAAGTCCTTCAGGACAAAATTTACTGAAATTGCAAAGACACAACGAATAGAGACGCGGAAAGCAAATTAATTCATGATGAGTTGCGATTTCGTTGGTTAATCAGTGAGTTATATATATTTTGAACGCGAAATTCCATATACTGACATTTAATTGAATTTTGTGGAAATGATTGGCTGAAACCGACGGGGCACATGAGCTGTCTGTATGGAACAAAAATTGCGCTTCGCCGAGTGGTTTTCTGAGGCTTTTTATCCAGGTCACTGATTTGCGATGTTCTGTACAGAGCTCTCAAATTATAATAATTAATTTGTGCACACACGCACCATGAGTAGTAATGCTCGATGGAACCATCCATATGCGTACTTCTAACATTAGGTTTTAGCCTCTAGTTTTATTCCAACGAGTTTTAGGAACGGCTCCCGAAGTATTTTGAGGCTGAAAGGATAACTGGCATGCTTCTTTTCTCCTCTGTAGTACCACCCACAAACACTTTCAAAGCTCCAAAAATAAAAATCTTTATATTTTGTATTATTGATAATGACCACCAATGTTCCACTTCATATGAGAGAGTGTACAGTAGGGTGCATAGGAAAGCTGAACTTTGACGTGCGAAGAGACCCTTCAAGACTCGTCCCTGTTTTAGTCAGGTTTATAATCAGGCTATTGAAAGCACGGTGGAGGGGAGGCAACTGGTGAATGAATAGACGCAGAAGCAATAGAAATGCAGCCCCTCTGGACAGTCTACTCGCTCAGGATACTGAACAATGGACAGGGATGGTTCTACGCAAGATGGAATAATATTCCATCTTGGTATTCCATCTTGGTTCTACGTGTCAAGTGCGTTTAAATGGAGAAATTCGGAAAGACTTCGAAAACCAAGCGAGTAGCTGAGTGTGAGCTTCATTTCGAAGTGAAGTAAGGGGAACCATGAAAGACGACCAGTGAAATATTACCTGTCTCGCTAAATTGACAAGTTCCTCAACGGAAATTGTGTTGGAATCATGTTCCATCTCCGGGCTGGAGAATGCTGTCCCTTCAGACATCAGTGACCCGCTCAGTACCTGTCGATAAGATTGCCATCAGAAACTTGGAAGAGATAGTCTTCATCATTTTACTTGAAAAAAAAAAAAATTGTAAGTATCACAAGGAAAATAAACGAAAGGGTGACTTTGAAATAAAATACCCCTTATGGAATGTATCAGCATGAAGATGATGAAAAGCCAACCCGCAAGAAAATTTACGGCATCGACAGGACAAAGCGCTAACAATTTTACGTTTTCCCGTTTTTAAAGCGAATTTTTTAATTAACTTTGTATAATTCAACTCTCTCTCTCTCTCTCTCTCTCTCTCTCTCCTAGCATTAACGAACAGACAGTTGAAAAAGACATATTCACACCAAGAGGAACCGTAAACTTAAAGATATGAAGATGAATATGATTGTTGATATCTTACTCACACAAATATATATATACAAACACATACACACACACATAATAATAATATTTATATACCAAATATATATATATATATATATATATATATATATCATATATATATATATATATATATATATATATATATATATATATTTATAATACGAATATACATGTTTGTGTGTGTGAGTAAGATATTAACAGTCATATTCACCAGCATATACAGCAAGAGCAAAAGTGTTCCAAAGAATATTAGATGCATCAATCAGTCAAGATCAGAGAATTTTTCCTGGCGCCGCCGAAATTTCTTCCCAGGATGACAGACAGGTAAGATGTCATCCGGTTAAGTTCACGAATATGTTAATGGGAGTCTGTCAGTCACAGCTCGGACTGTTGATGGCTTTCAAGAAAGAATCACACCTCGTGTGCTAAGGTATCTTTTATTAATTAGAAAAAGTATTTCGTTTGTTTGCATTCGACTTTATTCATACACTTAAGCTTGCAAGTTCGAATGACATTTCCCCTTTCTTGTAAAGGTTAGAGTGTACTGGTAGTATTTGCATTTTAATTTGTCCTTTACTTCACCAATGGTATTAGCGTAAAGGTGGTTATGACAGAAACAGAGAAAGTGGAGAAAAAAAAATTTCCTTGGCAATTTTTATTCAGTCCGTCAGTATCTGTTAGAGCCATTGGGTGCGTCTCGAGACTCCGGGGAATTCTCACCTCAAATGTCCCAAAATTCCTCTCCAACTTCCCTCCTCATGAATCCATAGGCCCATCCCACTCACACTTTTCTTCAGGAGTCCCATGGGCTCCATGGAGCCACTCTCATTCATATCTCCAACAAAAGAAACCTTTGCCTTTACGAGAGAGAGAGAGAATGTTATAAACAAGGAAGCGATAGGCGGACAGAGATAGACAGACAGCATGACAGCAACACGAAGAGACGGAAGACGCCCTTATTTTAGCGCCGACATTTCCCCATTCCATGCGCGATCCTACGTCTTTGTCCTTATGAACGAAAAAGAGAACTAGATCCATTTAATCTGTTCCATTTATCTAATCCACTCACTCCACTCCATTTACTTAATCCATCAAATCCACTTAATCCCTCGTCCTGACGTGCTGAAGCGAAGTTTAACTCGAAGGTACTTCAAGTAATTGCTAAAACGTTTGTCATTTGTTCGAGGAGCAATGACGGGGTTTGAGTACGTTGACTGAGTGTTTGATTTGAAAGACTGAATTATTTCGCCCACTTCGAATCTCTTTAGGTCGTAATAATGCGTTTTTACGAAATAGGACGCCATATTATTATCATTATATAACCGATTATTTTGAAAGAGACCAGAGAGTAGTTTGTGGGGCTCGGCCGCAGGATTGGTCCTGAAGTGGGGCCTCTTGAAATGGAAAAAAGTTAAAAAGAAAAGTTGGGCTGCTAGAGGAGGGGAACAGCAAAAAAGTAAAAGGCAGAAAGCAGTTCGGCTGAGGTGGGAAATGAGTCTGAGAAGAGCCTTTAGTACCATCAGAACTGTCTTGAGTTAACAGCATAGATGAATTTTGCTTCCATGATACAGAGTTCTCTTGGTGATTCACCAGCAGGACTAGAAGCAAACAGGAAAATGTATAAAATAAAAACATTCACGAACTGTAAAAAAAAAGCACGTATAAATAAAAGAAGAGTAGAATTTCACAGGTAAAGAAATAAATAATAAAAAAAAAAGTAGGCCGATTCTTTTACAGAACAGAAAATCACGATGGTCTGGGAAGCGAAATCTGAGCAGAAGAAGAAGAAGAAGAAGAAGAAGAAAGACACTGGATGAAATAGTGTAAGTCTGGAAAAACGGAAGCAGGATTAGAATGTCAAAGCCTGTATAAAAAAGAAAGGAAACAGCATGTTTTGACACCACCGATGAAAACGCACTTCAGGGGCATTGCTAAAGCAGAGGTAGGAACTTCATCTTCCTCTAATATATAAATAACGTTAAATGGAATCATGTCTAAGGTCTGGAAAGGAACAGATATTGCGCTATCAATAAATCTAGCATTCGCTAAAATTCGGAGGTCTAATCTTATAAGGGATAAAAAATCAGCTGTTTAATCTTTAATTGAATAAAATGTAAAGACTGGGAAAACATTCAACTGAGCTCAGAAAAATACCGATGCTGCCTTTTAGTCTATGGGAGAAATGATGAAAAAGTTCGCTTATGAGATAAAAGACCGAAGTAGTCATGGAGACGTCACCAAGGACTTTCATCTTTAAGAAAGCTGAAATCCCAGTTTATGGTCACATATCAAATCCAAAACCCCCGTGAACGTAAGAACTCACTCCATATATTCATATCTTTTGCTTACACAAGTGTTAGCTAAACTTCATCAAGTCCTTCCTTTCAACATGCGCTGAAACTATGTCTCCGGGAGAAAATGAAAACCACCTAGCTTTTGTTTTCGTAAAGCCCACCGCATCATCAGCGGAACAGGGAGTGGTGAAAACACAGTTTCTGTTTGTCATAACTTTGGCAGGAATTCTGACCGAGTAAGTTTTCATATTTTGTTATTTGCTGCTCGTCCTCGTTAACCAAATGCCGTCGTTCCATAAACACAGTATATCCTGGAATACTTCAGTTTCCATTCAGTTAATTACAGAAGCATTCCACAATGAGATGATGAGTAATGAAAGCCTAAGAAATCAAAATGTAGAAACACAATTCCAAAAACCAAATAGATAGAAGAGGACGTTGTTTTCACAGCCGGCTCCATCCACTCGGCGGAAGGTTTTCAGAAAGTAATCTCCTTGTGACGATGGAGGGAATTAGAATTCCACGTTGAATTTATATGCAAAAGAAGACGATTAGAATCCACGCTGGATCAGCTTTGGGGGAGTCGGCGGCCCAGTGGTTTCAAAGAAGGTGAAAAAAAAGGAAGAAAAAGAAAGCCAAAATACGATATTGAGCTTCAACTAGTAATGCGGTTGTGATTTTAGTTTTTAACTGCAAACGTGTTCTTTAGTACTTACTACTCTTGGTCAAATTGAAAGTGGGTGTCTGTGTGTATGTGTGTGTTTTTTTTTTTTTTCTGTGCCTCGGTACCTATTATGCATTAAAAGATTTAGTTACCTGTAATAATAAGATATTTCATACTTTTCTCTCAGTGTAGGTATGTATAACGAAGTGAATTTAGTCGAAATGACTAGGTAACCAATGGCGCTTACAAGCAATGAATCACCCTCGACCCCGACGACAAGAAGTTCGGCTTTGGACTGAAACAATGAGAGGGCCACAAGCCGAAAGCTAGAGTCCATTATGAAAAGTGATTCCTGGGTTACATATATATATATATATATATATATATATATATATGTATGATGTATTTATATATGTATGATGTATTTATATGTGTATATGTATATATGTGTGTATACAATCTATAGTTCTCACGTGTGCAACACATGTTAGCAAGCCACCAAAGTACTCAAACTTTGATAGAACTTGGTACATGACGTTCCTGTTCCCTTGAGTAAGGGGTGGGACGTTGGGATTGAGAGGTGGTCTTGCATGGATCTGCCTCCTGAAATAGGGGGTTCGTTCGGGCTAGCCTAGGTCCTCTGCCTGTAATTGGTACCACTGTGTTTTACGAGCAGTACACCATACACACACACACACATTATATAATATATATATATATATATATATATATATATATATATATATATATATATATATATATATATATATATATATATATATGTGTGTGTGTGTGTGTGTGTGTGTGTGTGTGTACATTTGTGTATATATATATATATATATATATATATATATATATATATATATATATATATATAAAACGCTGTTTATACATACACACATTTGTATATAAAAATATTTGTATGTTTTTTATGGTCTAAATGGCTGCTTGGTAATTGGCGAAGACTACGCGTTTATCAGGTTGCATTTTAACGTGCGTCAGTGGCAAGGAAATTTGAAACCACAGCAATTATAAATAATTAACGGTTAATTCATGAAACAAAGATATTCGGGTAAGTGTTCAGAAAGTTTTTTATTATTATTATTTTTAAGATTCTTGTCAACTGTAAATCTCATATTCGTCTCTCTCTCCCTGATCGTAGCTCTCCTTACATTTTCAGTTCCTCGTTGGACTAGTGGTTTTCGCGGTCGGCTACCAATTCGGTGGTCCGAAGTTCGATTCTCGGCTCGGAATCAGAGGAATTATTTCTGGTGATAGATATTCATTTCTCGATATAATGTAGTTCGGATCCCACAATAAGCTAGGTAACCAATTGGTTCCTAGCCACGTAAAAATGTCTAATCCTTCGGGCCAGTCCTAGGAGAGCTGTTAATCACCTCAGTGGTCTGGTAAAACTAAGATATACTTCACTTTTTCCTCATATTTTCAAAACCTCGCTTTTGAGAATCCTGATCGTAAAAGCGTGCAAGTTGTCACGTAATGTTTACCAGAGATATATTTAGTTGTTTGTGTCGATTAATGTGTTTGTCTTGAAATGAGGAAATTAGGTTTCCGTAAACTTTATATTTTCTTATTAGAATTCTCTCTCTCTCTCTCTCACTCTCTCCCTCTCTCTTGGATAAGTGTAAAGTGTTACCAATACGAACAAACAACCCTCATGCTAACTACATGCTGCTTGGGAGTGACATAAATGTAGAACAAGAGAAGGACCTTGGAGTGATATTACCAAGGACTTAAAATCCACAAAACAGTGCATAAAAGCTGAAAGGAAGGCACAGAAACTAGTGAGATACATAAAGAGGCAGTTCAAATACAGAAACAAGGAAACGATGCTGCAGCTCTACACATCAGTAGTTAGACCGCATCTTGAATATGTAGTACAGTTTTGATCACCAACACTAAGAAAGGCCATAAATAAATTAGAATGGGTACAACAAAGAGCCACAAAGTTAATTCCATCCATCAGGCAAATAGGTTTCCAAAGACGACGAGAGAGCCTGAACATGTATGACTTAGACACACGACGGTTGAGAGGACAACTAACAGAAACATTCAAAATACTGAAAGGCATAACAAAAGTAGACAGTAGCCTATTTACGTTAAACGAAAACCAGACAAAAATATATTGGATGAAACTATATAAGGCTCTGGAAACTACAGCTGAAGAGATACAACACATCCCATTGTGGGAACTTCTTTACATACAAGATATTATGTGACACGCGGTATAAACTGTCACCAGAAGTTGTAATCAGCAACAGTGTTGACACGCGGTATAAACTGTCACCAGAAGTTGTAATCAGCAACAGTGTGGAGGAGATTAAAAGAAGGCTAGACAGAATCATTAGGACACTGAATGAACAGCAAAACCTACTCCTAAAGATAAATGCGCACACGATGTCTCCTAGGTTGGAGTAATAAGTCTTTGAGACATCCTGATACTTGCAACTCTCACTCTCTCTCGTATATAAGGGTGTCAGACATTTTAGACATTTTCATGCTTTCTTTATCTCATTCGCATAAATTATGAACGAGTTAAGCAGCATTATGACTGGCAATAATGTTTATATCGTGAAGGGAAAGACCTTTAATGCTACCGTTTCTTCGTTAGCAGATTTTTATATCGGAACACCAAGTGTTTGCTTTCCACTTTTTTTTCTTTCTTTTTTTGACCCTTATTGATGAGTATCTGCACTGACTCCTCCATATCCCTCCAAGTGCAACAGAAAGGACTCGATCGATATTCGTGAATATCGGCCACAGACTTCTTGCATATACCTGTTCTATTCAAAGCTCCTCCTTGTTTACATCTTCCGTAGGTGCACGTTCCCTACATCTGAGAGAGAGTCATTAAACTAGTTTGGGAAGATCCACTCGATTATCAAAATATGAGTTTATTCAATTTTATCTATTTCAAATTTATCACTTATGTTTAAAATGCTCTAGTATGTGATTCTTGACCAATTAATTATTCATCTGGGAAGTGTACGTAAATGCTTTGCCGGGAAGTTAACCAGCTTATTGTATGCTCTGTTGTAAATGATCTACTAGAGATGATGAGTGAAGGCAAGTGGAATATAGGTTAAAAAAAAAAAAACAAGGAAAAACTCACAAGAAAAAAACTCACATTAATCTTTCCAAGGTAATGACCCCCAAGGGAGTTTTAACTCGGTATGCGGCGTGTTTACTACAACCTCGTTGAGAATTGCCGTAAAGACATCAAGAAAAGACTGCAAATATCATTAAGATAATGACCGCCAAGAAATATTGCGAATTTTTCCCTTTGACTTCATCACCGGTCACCATAAATTAATGTGATTTTTTTTCCTATAGCTACTACCTTTTTTTCCTAGCTATAATTGTGAATTTTTTTACTATGACTTTATTACCGGCCACCGGCAAATATGGCCGTATAGACCATAAATAAATATTTCGGCGAGGCTTTTGTACATGGGTGGTTGTTCATGAACGTTTAAAGGATTTACAGTCCATTGAAGAAGCCTATGTGTACCTGAAAAACTACCTGCGTGACCAAAAGACGTGGTATGTACAGATTGGAATGGAATGGAATATGTGATTTTGGCATAAAGCCAAGCACTGGGACCCATAGAGTCATTCAGGGCTGTAGTGATAATGAATAGAAATGGAAATATAAACAATGAGTTCAGTGGGAATAATATAAATAATGAGTTTAAAATAGATACACTGATGATCAATGTTTAAAACGTTAAATCAAGAGATTAAATTTCTATTGGTATTGAAAGTTACCATTTATGATAAAAAAAATTAAAAATAAAAATAAAATTAATAATTATATCTATATGAAATTACTAGTCATTTTTTATAAAATCCACAAGCCTTTAAAAAAACTCATAACAGGGTCAACATCGATGTTGTCTCCTAAAATTTCAGATATAGTTTTACCATCTAGATGGTACATCCGCCTCTCATTTACATACCTGGTGCAGTGAACCAGAATGTGCTCAACTGTCAAAAGACTATCACAGTGAACACACACTGGAGCACTACCACCATCAAGAAGAAAACTGTGTCATTCGGCAGTGACCAACCCTCAACCTTGTTAAAATAACTTCAGTCCTCCTGTCGCTTTGATAGGATAATTGCCAAATTCTTACTTGAGGTCTAATAGTTTTTAACTTCTTATTATTAGCAAGAAAGGGAGATGACCATCGCTCCTGCCACTTTCCGAGTATTTAATTACGAATGGAGATTTTCATATCAAAATGGGGTACTCTATTTGTATCAATTTCTCCCTGGGAACAGGCATTCTTTGCTTCTTGGTCTGCTTCTTCATTACCTGGGATCCCAACCTGACCAGGAATCCAACAAAAACATACTGTTTTACGCCTACACGAAATGCGAAACAGCCACGCCTGAGCCTTTTTTACTAAAGGATGGGAAGAATTATAAGTTTATTACTGTTCGGGCTTTCCAGAGCACTTTTACATGTCACAACACAGATTGGAAACTTGTATTCACAATGAAGAGGAATACCCAAAGGAAGTGTAACGGGCCGAATCCTATTTTGCATTTATACGATTGGATTGTCCAATGTACCAAAGAGACATGTGGTTAAGTTGAAGCTGCTTACGGTTGACACCAGCGTTATTTCTCCATAAACAACATCGGATGCATATGTATAAAAAAATTAAGTTATTTTCTTGCTGTTGTTCAAGGGCTGGATGACATTTAGTCCGGACAAACTGTGGTGGTATTACTTCATTTGGGCTCTATGCACCCCCGTGAGTGCCACAGGGGATGATTGATTTATTGATTTCTGCAACAACGTTGCTGTTGTAAACTTGTATCACCCACTAGAAATTCAAACAAGGGAACGAGAACTTTGGACGGCTGCCAAAACTCAGGAAAAAGGATGAAAATGTAACAGGATCTCATCATTTTGAATAATAATCACCTTGACACAAAAAAATTTTTTTCTGACATTTTGACCAATTCGAAGATTTTTTTAATTGGCATTATCTTTGGAAATCATTTAGAATGCCCTCTCTAGGAGTCAACTTTAGACTCCTATTTTAAATAGTTTCGTTCAAGAGGTTACGTTACGTTGTAATGTTAAACATCTTTTGGTTTGTAAAGGTTAAAGTAACTTCGTATTTTATACCTCTCTTGCCAGAAAGGAAGCTTGTATTGAAGAAAAAATAGTAATATAACTTATCCTTTAGGGAGCCAATAAACTACAATTTAAAAAAACATAAACTAAATATGGCATTATTTTCCAAAGTATCAGAAAATATCAAATAAATAAATAAATAACAGACTTCAAATGACGTAATTAGCAAAGTAGCAAAATCGTTGCTGCTAATAAGCAACGTGATTATGGTTTATCAAATAAATACCACAAACACAAATCCGTTTGTCTTCTTAACATACAGCTGAATATGTTTGATATTTTAAGTCACGTGACGTGACTACATGATTAATTCGTCTTTAATTATTCACTATTTGGGATGCAATATCAATCCTGTCAAACTTACCTGAAACTTTTGCTGGAGATTATATAAAAAAAAAGCTGGAGATTAAAATAAAAAAGTGTTAGTCATAAATCCAAGGAGAAATGTAATTATTTTAGTAAAATTCATCCCATAATTCTCAATATATTGCATTTTATCTACCTACTAAGATGAGAGATGCATAATTTCATTAATAAATACACCAAAGTTACAGAAAAACACATATTTATATCCATATGACAAAATGGCTGTTTATATGTATTTTATGGGCAGAATATGATAGAGTGATAACATTTTTTGAACATTAGAGTGTGCTCGGGTATATGCAAATGTTGCTGACTTAGCTTTCACAAGTAATTCACCTTATGGGCGAACTCGTTCGTTTTACAGGCAATAAGTGATTCTAGTGCCCCTTCAATTTTAAGAGCGCCTCTCTGAGAGGTGAAGTTCTTATTGACAACACTGAACACCCTTTCTTCATCAGCGTTACTGTGAGGTAAGGTAAAACTAGCCTGGCAACATTTCTGACGAAATAATCATATTTACTGAACAATAAGCATTCTAGTAACAATTACGAACCAAAATAGTGCGGAAGATTTAACTAAATGTGGGAGAATCGAGTGCGGAATGCAGGAGGTATTTTCGAAATACGGGCGCCTCCTGCAAAATGCGGGGGAGTTGGTAGGTCTACAATATATATATATATATATCATATATATATATATATATATATATATATATATATATTTATATATATATCTATATATATATATATATATATATATATATATATCTTTCTTCTTTGCAGGACTGGAAAAATTATACTTTCATATTTTAGACCTTTTTTTCCTTTTCGAATTATTTGTCTGCTTCTTTGTGTATATCAGCTTGCATGGTGACGAATTTTAACCCTTTTTGTCTATTGTTATTGGGATATTTTGAAACATGGTTATGTCAAACACAATGAGTGGGAACACATTAAAATCACTTTAGTGAGCACTTTACAACACTGCTTGCTACTGGAGTAACAAGTTAACAACTGTCAGGACATTATTGGAACAACCTTAGTTAGAAGAATCTAAGTCCTAAGAAGATCATAGATCGTCACGTGATGAACTTTTCTCTACCGCCGATTCCCGAACTTTTATCGAGTAAGTTCACAATGCCGGTAACGTTTTAATTACAGATATACCTAGACTAGTAATATTAAATTTGGATGCCAGTATTGCTCGGTAGTCTAGTATACGTTAATTTGCATGCTTGGATTGGCTTAGTGTAGTTATAGTAGGTAGTAGTTGTTTGGGGGAAAAATGGCAGTCTTCAGCATTGGCAAATGGAAAAAAAAGAGTACTTCAGGCATGCATTTGTTGGTTAACTAACATCACTTAACTAGAGGGAAACTAAGGTAATGTAAGTAGGCCTTAGCCGTGTAATTGGCCAGCCTACCGCATAGTCGATCCTAGACTCGGTTAGGTATGTAGTTTTGTTATGGTCTAGTCTTAGTTATTGGTAATTCTAAGTAATGATGGCGTGCCTGCTTTTACCTTGGAAATTATTTTTGCTACGGTTTTAGTGCTTTTGATGATTAAGTAGTTACCTATCTTTTGGCAGTCAACTGTTAGGTAGGGGTAAACACCGCATTGGATCCATCGTCATCCCGTGGATCAGCCTTATTCACTCGATATTTAATTGGTGAAACAAGAATTCAATTACATCTTTAAGCATACCATTCAAAAGATTGAAGTTTCGTCAACATAATGTGATATATGAGGTCTTCGTAAAATATGTTTTCAAGGCAGTTTTTAAATTCAATATGGCGTCCACCGACTGAGGTGCAGTTCGTAACCGCAAATGATCCATCTTTCCCAGCCTTCTCAGCACTCATTTGAACAATGTTAGCATATATATGTAACGTTTATTGAACTTACTCAAGATTGCAGTTGTAATCAGCACCATACAACAACATTTTGTTGCCTATATTAATGAAAGTATGAAACTTATTCCTGGGATCTTGGTTTGAACTGAAATTCATTTTTACCTTGTAACCGTGGTTTTATCCTTACTGCCATCACAACTGAAACTCCAAAGTGCTTATTTGATTGTAATTATACATCTTTTGGTCGTAATTCACTCCAAATTGTAATTGAACTAGGGGGAAACACCGCAGTGGAGCCATCGTCATCGTGTGCTCAGCCTTATTCAGTCGATATTTAATTAGTGAAACAAGAATACAATTACATCTTTAAGCATACCATTCAAAAGATTGAGGTTTCGTCAACATAATGTGATATATGAAAACACCATACGAACTGAAATGAGCATGTGAGCTCTTCGTAAAATATGTTTTTAAGGCAGTTTTGAAATCTAATATGGCGGCAACCGCGTGAGGTGTCGTTCGTAACCAGAGCCAAGCCACCATCTTTCCCAGCCTTCCCATTACTCATTTGAATAATGTTAGCATACATATGTAACATTTATTGATCTTATTCAACATTGCAGTTGTAATCAGCACAATAAAATAACATTTTGTTGCCTATGTTAGTGAAAGTATGAAACTTCTTATTCCCCGGGTCATGGTTTGAACTAAAATTCATTTTTACCTTGTAATCAGTGGTTTTATCCTTACTGCCATCACAACTGAAACTCCACAGTGCTTATTTGATTATAATTATACACATTTTGGTCTTAATTCACTCCAAATTGCACTTGAACTACGTTGCGGTTCCACTGCTGGTACCTCTGCTCCTAGCTCTAGAGGTCCCACCTCTGGACCAGGAACTGTCTCAGTCGCTCACCAGCAAGCGTCTCCGAGTGTACGGTCACCTGCTGGTGACTGTGCAGCCAGGGTCCATGCCGCTGAGTACGCTCACCGCCAGGACCCAGGCACAGGGCGGAGGGATGGTAAGAGTCACCCAGGTGACTCTCGCCAGACCGGCGATCGCTAGCGTAGCGATTGCCTAGTACCCAGGGTAGACATGACAATCCCATCTGACCGTACACGTGGCGAGACTGGGAGGAGGTCTTCCAGGTCCCTGGGAACAGCTTTGGCTGCTTATGGGACCGTGACGCAACGTGAGGATGGTGCTCGGTCTCACCACGTTGGTGGACGCTACCAGTCACCCAACCGTCAATCACACCAGCTTGATCAGACGGTCCGGGCAGCTGGTAGCAGCTCCCCTGGTGCAAGAGACCGACGCTACCATCCTCGGTCCAGCGCTTTCCGTAGGGAGATCACTGGTCCAGACCTGCCGACCGGTCATCACTGCAGGTTGGTAATCACTACAGCCCTCTCCGTCCGCCGGTTCTGACGGCAGACAGAGTAGGAGCGTCAGATCTGCCCCACCTGTCCCTTCAACCTCCTTGGCGGGATACACTGGGAGGAGCGAGGCAACCAGGAGGTATCGTGAGGAGTGTGCTTCTCTCTTTTCAGCCACGAGAGCTTATGTACTGGTTCAGTCTTAGGACCGGACAGGTCGTACACTCAAGTGATTAGAGGACAATGACGCTTTCCTAGACTCATGGAGTGACCATCACTGCAGTACGAGAGTTTCGTAACCCTCTTCGGGAAAGTGTTTCCTCCAGACGGTAATGCTTTCCTAAACTCGCAGAGTGGCCATCACCGCAGGTTGATAGCTGCGCATGACTAGCTTCTCCAGCTGCTAGTTCTGCTAGCAAGGCGAGTGAGAACGTCCAGTCTTCCACCCTCATTTCCTCTCTTCCTATGGCTATGCCAGGAGGGGCGAGGTAAATAGGAGGGATCCTGCAGGGTGCTCTCCATAGGATTCAGCGTCGGGGGGGCTGCGTTCCTGGAGGGACCTTCGGGTCCTACTGGATGTACGTCCACGTCGTTGAAGAAGGATCTTATATGCCCGTTCCTCCTCGATTTCTAAGGGAATCAAAGAGGGCCACCACCTGATGATCATCTGATGAAATTCGGAGGGATTTCGCCAAGTGCTTGAAATTCTTCAGAATTTCTAGCACTCTAAGAGTGTTTTGGTTGGCTACGATCTCCAAACATTTGGGCGAGACAAGAATTCCTAATAATAGTTACTACAATAACCGGTAATCTCGCCAAATGCTCGAATTCTTTGGAATTTCTGGCGTTCTCAGATTGTTTTGGTTTTCCTGTAATTTCCAAACACACTGTCAAGACAGACATTCCCGGTAATTATTAATACGGAAGTCGGGAGTCTTGTTAAGCCATTAAATTCCTTGGAATTTCTAGCGTTCGCAGAGTGATTTGGTTTTCTGTGATTTCCAAACACTCGGGCACTCGGCAACGGGTATTCCCGATGATATTGCCCATGGAAGTGCTGCTGCTGAAGGAGGAGTGACTTGGGAGGGTCTCGGCCTAGATGGACCTGACGGTCCGTTGCCTCACTACACGGTCACCCCTGAGGTACAGAGAAGAGTGGGCAATGACAGTCAATCCTCCTCTCTTTTTCCCCTTTACTTCCTGGTTATACCCGAATCAACAAGGAAATAAGAGGAATTCAGTGGAGTCTACTCCTCGGAATTCGAACCTGAGAGACACTGTTTTTGGTTCAATCCTAGGATCTTACCGAACATACGTCAATCCGTTCAGGATGGATAGCACTGAGAGTTTGAATGGCTCTCCAGTGCTATTGTTTTGGGAACATCCACTTCGGCTTGAACTAGTCGTCTTTGGTATCCTGTTATCACCGTAGAAGTCTCTCTTCAGGAAAACTTCACCTTCGCTCTCTTCATTAGAGGATTAAGGAGATCTGCTTCCAGTCCTTATTCTTGTAACTTGAATGAAGGAGAATTAGGCTGGAGCGCAATGTACAGGAACCTACAAATATACTACGTATGTTTCTCTCGCGACATGCTTCTGTTATCAGTTGAATTGTCCGAGTAGTAGGCTCCCAACTGTAAGTTAACGGCCAGCTCTGCTTCCATTGTAAACAGAAATTTCCTCCCTGATCCAACCCACGAGAAGCAGTTCTTCAGGTAGTACAATCCCTGTGTTTTCATTACTGAAAGACGCTCTGCTTTCATTGCAAACTCCAACTTTCTCACCGAACAGCAATGAAATAGCGGTTTAGCTTTTTTAGTCCTCTGTAAAACATCAGGGATTAAAGCCATCTTCACTGGTTGGTGTCATCGACGGGACTTTTTCTATGATCAGAATCTTGAGAGTTTACTTCTCTCGATTCAACTGTGAAGACATAGGTCCGCATTCACCTTAGTCATTCACTAGTATATAGTATTGTTTCTCTTTAGTTGAAATTCAACTACTGACGAGAAACTTCTGTCTTACTATCACAGGGACCTTGGTCTCTAGAAGGCAATTGACTTATCGTCTGATGTGCGCATGCCTGAGAGGATCATCCTCACGTCTCCCAACATCGGTCATGTTGTGACTACGTCTCAGATGCATGGCAGCGTACCAACTACCGAGCGCAGTCAGTTGACATCTGTTCAAGAGTCCAAGTCCGCCATGAGTTACGGTGTGGACTTTGTATTGGTTGATCTAGATCAGTCATTACTTTGTCCTATTGGCGTGTTGCTGTACCCATAAGGATCGACACCCATCATGGGGTGTCAGTGCCTTTATCTGCTGCGGACTGCCATTGCAGAAGTATCCGAGGACACATCTTTCTCCGAGTCTTACGAGACCATGAGAGACTTCTCTGTAGTTGGATAGTCCAGTGGATGAGTACATTTCATCACCCCAAAGAATTTGTCAGACAGGAAGGTAGATGAGGTCTCATTGTGACTATATTTATATCTTTCTTCCTTCGGGCCTGCCCACAGGTCCTTGGAACCTCCTTTCCTTGGACCAGTGGTGGATGCTTGCAGGTTGTGTTTGCTTACCCAGCTCCTTCAAGAGGACAAGTTGCATCTCGCCTGTGGTGTGCAGTTCTAGAGGTAAGAAGGATGCAAGAGTGACTGGCCTCTCCACCTTCCCTATCTCATCCTTCCACTGTTCTTCCCTCGGGTTGAGGATAGGACTCAAACTTACACTGGCTGTTTGGGCGATTGATGTGGTAAGCTTACACAAAGAGCTTCCTTTCTATGTTTCTTATCAGAATCATAGAAGCAATCCTGCTCCTCCCTCTAGCAAGGGGAGGAAGGAGACTGGCAATAATGCAAACCCTTCCCAGAACCTTGCATTAATCCCTCCGACTCTAAATATTCTTCCCAGCCCATTTTCGGATGAGTTACGATTCCTCACTCATTTCGAAAAGGCCCAAAGTCTGACTCTTGATCATGCAGCTCCTATACTCCGATCAAGTTATCAGAGGCAGGGCACTCCTCGCTATTACGGCCAGGAGGAATAGCCCAGGTGTGTAGAACTCCAGTCAGTTCTAGAGGCTCACTCATATTCCTCCCACCAATCAGGGAGTCTTCCGTATGTAAAGGACTGAGGGTTTGTATATTGTGTAGGAACAAATTACAATTTTTAAAAGTAAATTGTATTTTTCCTACCTATACAAACCTGACGTCCTTTACATATATGCCCACCTCATGCCACCCCTCAATCTGAACCTGGACCAAAGGGCAAAGTAGAGTGTTTGCAGGTGGGCTCACCCACCAGCCACACAGCAGTTACTGCCTAACCACCTTGTTCAAGAATTTAACGGCCGTAATTCCAGCTACGCCGAAAGTAATTCCTTATGTAAAGGACCTCAGGTTTGTATAGTTAAGAAAAATACAAATTACTTTCAAAAATTGTGATTTTAGCTAGTTTGGGGTGTCTGGTATCCATCCCCGTGAATAAGGGGGTTTATTGTAACTCAGTGTTATGTTTTTCCCCTAGTATTTACACAAAATTTATATCCAGTAAAGTATTGTCAAAGGTTATAAATTATTACACAAATTACTGTTAATTAATCAGAATCTTCTTTACCCTTACTATCCAAGTTAAGGGTAATTAATCAGAATCTTCTTTATCCTTACTATCCAAGTTAAGGGTAGATTGGCTTATTCTTTAGTGTGACCCAGTTTTAAAGTAACAGGAAAATTTGTCCACTTATTTATCCCATAAAGTAGTCTCGTTCAACCTTTAGTAGCTGTTTTTGACATGCCCCACCATTGTGTCTAATCCTTAAGTGTTCAAGGCCATTGCCCAAGATGTCTCGAATCAAGAGAAAAGAAAATTCTAAGCACTATCTTTGAAATTATTCCCCTGGGGTCATGCCCTTCGAACCTTTTACACTTGAAAGTTTGGTGCGGAGTTACCCAAAACAATCGAGTTCTGCTGTAGTAAGTGGTCAAGACACATTCTAAGTGGAAAAACTGCAAACGAAACAATAACTGGTGTTTTGTTTTTAATTTCAAGTGATCAGTGAATGAAACTTGGTATGGTTTGTTATTTTTCTATCCTTGGGACTTCCCAATATTTTATCTCCCCACAGTTCTGAATTGGGGAGAGGGAGATGAAACAGTTGTTACACAACAAGAATCAATCTGATTTTAATTAGTCACCAAGGTTTTACCATTTTTTTTCTCACAAGGCCTCAGGGAGGAGGCTGGAGGGCAGTATTGGTCAGTTCTAATTTCAAGAAATCTATTTGTTTTATTTCCTTTTTGATGGAGTCATCCAGTACAGTCATGGCAACCATTCAGAAGGGCATAGGCCCATCCACACCAGGAAACATTGTTTGCAAACAACAATGTTTCCTGTCCAGACCTCAGTTGTCGTCAGGATACTTGTCGGTGCAGTAGCCTCTGTATTCTACTTGGATATTTTAATGCACTTGAGGAGGGATAAGGGGGAAAAAAGTCTACCTTTGATGGCGGGGAGATTCAATTAGGCTTCTTTTCTTATCCCTTTTTTTTTTTTATCGGTGTCCAATAAATACCATTTATAGGGAGGAATAGGGATTCAATGATGCGTGCATTTTTTTTCCAAATTCTAAATAATACATTTGATTGGGAGGTAATTTATTCACATCAGCCTCGCTCCATCTACCCCCGACCCCAAAATCCCAGGATGCACTGACCTCCCTTTACCACCCTCTATCGCAGTTATTTCAAAAATTTCCCTCGCCAACGAAGCCTAAATATGTTCTCAAAAGATTTTCTGCTCAGAATAACTTTTTCTTTCATTTCCCACAATATTTGCGTAAACTCGTGTTACACCCTGTATATACACACACATATAAATTTATATATAAACATATGCATACAATGTACATGTGTATATACATATATGGATGTATACATATGTTCTCAAAAGATTTTCGGCTCGGAATAACTTTTTCTTTCATTTCCCACAGTATTAGCGTAAACTCGTGTTACACCCTGTATATACACAATACATACATACATATGTAAATTATATATATAAACATATGCATACAATGTACATGTGTATATATACATATAGCATGTATATATATATATATATATATATATATATATATATATATATATATGTATATATAAACATATACATACATTATGTGTATATATATACATACACAAAAACACTAATTGTTTCCCATTCTGAATGGGAAACAAATATACAATAAAAATTGTTTGCAAACAATTTTCCTAGTGTGGACAGGCCTTTAGTAGTAATGATCACATAAACCCATTATAAATGCTCCTCCCAGATGTACAAAGAACTTTATTAAAATTGCAAGGATATTATGTTGATATTAAATACAAGCCAAGTAAAGAAATATTGGCAGACCCTGTCGCCATTACCAAATGAGAAAAATAATGATACTATTGACCTTGATGTCAAAGTTGATCTTGTAAAATTTTAGTCTGAACGTCTTGACAGTATCGGGCTATCAACTAGACAAGATCCTGCTTTGAATCAGTTGACGGATTTAATCATTTCAGGATGACCTAATAGTATCAAGGATAGTCCTACCTTAATTACAAATTATTGGTCTTGTAGATATGAATTGTTTATAGAAGATTGAATAGTCCCCAGGTGTGGAAAAAAACTACATTATTGGCTAAGGATTCTGTATATTGGAATGGTAGCAATAAAGACATTGAACATGTAATTAACGGTTGTCAGATATGTCAGAACAACCTGCATTCCCAAGCTCATGAACCACTTATTCCACATGAAATGCGTAGCCAAACGAGGGAAACTGATTTGTTTTGTTTTGATAACTGTAAATATCTTATAATTGTAGATTACTTTAGCAAATTCCCAGTCACTCGAGTTTGTCCTGGAATTCGTGGCCAAGACCCAGAATCCCTCTGTGCATGACGACAGATTTGCCTTTTTATTCATCCCATCATTGAATGATTGTAGACGACAACCTGCAAGAGCTCTTGCTATGTCCTGTCAGAGCCCTACGATGCTATCTTAAAAGGACTCGTCATCCAAGACCTAGGTGTCGTAAACTTTTTGTTAGCATGGGTCAGTCGAGAAAAGATGTTTCCAAGAACACCATTTCATTCTGGATATGTGAGGCGATCAAGCTGTCTTACTCATCTCTTGATGGTTCTGTCACTGAGTCTGTGCAGGCCAGAGCACATGACGTCAGAAGTATAAGTTAATCTTGGGCATTTAAGAAAAATTTTGCTGTTCATAGAATTTTGAACGCTGGTTCCTGGTTGCGTCAATCCACGTTCACTTTATTTTACCTAAGAGACATTGACCACAGGTCTTTGGACACGTTTCCAGGTATAGGGGAAATTTCAGAAGTAATTAGTAAGTGTGAGGAACCAGGGTCCTATTTGTAGAGGACACCCGAAGATTAAACATTAAGGGGAAATTGAGTTCAAGAGATTTTTTTTTACCTCAGCCTAAACAAGTTTCATTTTCAGTCCCTGATTACAGAATGATCATTCTCCAATGAAGAAGCAGAGGAAAAGGTGTGAGGCACATCTGCAATTTGCATCCGTCCCTAAGGAAGGTCAACACGGGAATTGTGGAAGACCGTTTAAAGACATTGACGTCCACGGGACTTCTGGGCTGGATAAATATGAATCAAAACACAAGCTTTGGTCAAAAATACCAGCATGGGGAGAGCAGAGCAAAGCAAAAGTCAACTCTACAAGGCAGTTAAAGAAAGACTGGTGCGTCACAAGGTTCCAAGCCCAGTCAGTGACCAGTGACCCACTTCATATATGCATGAGTTGCCAGATACTTTACAATCTTTTGATTGTTTTTTTACTGGTTTCCAGCTGGCGCTAAAAGATTATCATATTGTTAAGACCTCAGGTTTGTTAGCTATGAAAAATTTTGCATTTTTTACTCTAAGTTACAATGGAAAATGTGTGTAATATGTTGGATCCCTGCCCATGTTGGGATAAAAGGAAACAAAGCAGCTGATAACACTAAAGAAGCAGTCAACATGACTAGAGCAAATGTAAGCATCCCTATTGTGACTATAATATATAAGATATACAAAAACTATCATTAAATAAATGGCAAAATGTATGGAATGGTGAACCTGACTATACTAGAACAAATACTAAAGTCTGGTGTTAGAAAATGGAGTTCATCATCAGAGAGACAGGCTTGTGCAAGTCATTCTGACTAGTCTCCAAATAGACCACACTCATTTGACACACAGACACTTAATGAGCAACCCTCGTAGCCCTGTTCCCATGTGTTGTGCGAGTGCCCAAAGTGTGACCAGCAATGACTGTCAACTTTTGGAAATAAAAAGGGAAATTTATCAGAATACATTTTCAGTAATTCTGATTTTAATGTTCATGAGGAACTGTGATTTAATTAATAAAATATAAAAAGTGAACACTAAAAATAAGAAAACCTTTAAGGCATATTTAAAGAATTTAATAACAAAATTTTAAAATGTCTCTCAACTTATTCTGAATTTTAGTACATATATACCTTTTTTAGTGAGCATATATGGAAACTAGTAAATGTATTTAGTATTGTATTTGTGTTCTAGTATGAGATCATATGCCATACAGTTTTTTAATTTAATATGCATTCATCCATTACCATACTGAATGACCTATTTGGTCCCATTGCTTGGCCTCTGGCCTAGACTTGGCTTCTCGTCCCAAACCTTTGGGTCAGCCGTATGAGAGCTGATAGTCAGCTCATTTGTCTGATTAAACTGTTTTGTATATGGAACTTACCCGGTAATTTATATAGCTAAGAGCTTCCTAACTATATAATTACTGGGTAAGTATTATTATAAAAATATCATTTTTATAAAATGATATTTTTATAATTATTATAAAAATATCATTTTTAATATAATTATAATAGTAATGTGTCTGGCTTGAAAATTGTGTGTTTTATTCTTTTTGTGTCATGCTGAGCATTTAGTATGGAACCTTTAGCTATTTGTTTTTGATATTTGCATTGCATTAACCCTTACACTGAGCCCTCACCATCTGCATGACCACTTCCAGACCCAATGTTCGTCTTTGCCACTTTCTCCATCACCATAATCTTGGTTTAGCTTTCCATGGTTTTCAGTATAGAATTAAGTCAGGTGTTTTGCTGGACTACCTTTCAAAGAATTTTTACACTGGTATTCTACCGAAGCTTCAGGAATATAATATTAGATTGATATTTAGTCCATTTTCTTAAAAAAGATGAGTCATTACTTTTTTATTACTTGTGATATTGCAGGAAGTTTTACGGTAAACCCCCCGTAAATAGTTAAAATCCTCAAATACTTTGACACCCCTCTAAAAACGCTTATAACTACCTATTTTAATAGTTCAAATGCCAAAAAAACAATAAAAATTCTTATACCTGCCTATTCTAATAGTTTTATTATGACAAATGTATTTAATCACAAAAATATGAAAATACAGTACAGGCAGTCCCTGGATTACTATGGGTTCAGCTTACGACGTTCCGGGGTTATGCCACTTTTCAATTATATTCATCAGAAATTATTTCCAGGATTATGCCGCATGTTCCCACGTTACAATGCTTACGATGCAGATCTGACGGAAGATATAAGATTCCAAAAATGCAAAATAATCAATAGTGAAGGTTTTTTTTAATGAAAAATGCAGTTTACACCCAAAGCATTAAAAGTAAGATTTTCTTGGGATTTTTGACGATTTTCCGGGTTACGACGATTTTCGGCTTACAACGTTTCTCAAGAACGGAACCCCCGCTGTAAGCTGGGGATTGCCTGTAATTTGTGAATATTTCTCTATACTCGGTTTTTTTCCATCTGTCCACCCGCCTGGGTGTACATTTGCAACTGAAAAGTGTTTTGATAATTTACTGAATGCGAATTACACCTTTAATATTCAAAATAACATATTGTTATTGTTGAATGTAAGCTGCCTTTTCGGGGTGGCAAATGGAACAGCCAGACACAGTGGCAGGAAAATTGCTTCTCTCACTGTTCACTACGGCAAGATGTCAACTTTATTGGACCACACCTACTCTGCTACTAAGCTACGTGTTACTTCATTACACATAAGTATATCAGTATATAAGTACTTTTAATATTTATAAATTGTGCTTTCGCCAGATACAATATGACGTAACTTGGTTTAGCATCTGTTTAATGGAATTTGTGGAAATGTTATTTTTGCATAGACTGTATTTAGAAAGGAGAAAGCTCTGGTTATACTGCTTTTTACTTCAAGCTGTCACCTTATTCGCTAAAGTCATTGGCATCAATATCATTGCTGTTATTATAGTAGATTCAATTAAGCTGGAACCCCAAGAGTGGTGTATCTTGATTAACAAATTACAGTTGAGCAAGAGGGGGGAGGCGGGTGGAGTGTGTTGTTCCGTCTACCTCTCTCCCGAACTGTAATACAACTTATTCAGACAAATCACCTGTTCACTTTATTTTTATGAAGAAGAATTCGTTTTTCATCATTCTTTCTCGAGACAGTTTTTCAGCCAAGAATATTAGGGTGGTAATCATACATATAATGCTGACAGTATCTTTATGACGAGCCGAGTTATAAGAAAAACAAATAAGGATTTTTTTACATAAAAGTGTCAGCTGCCACTGCATGATTCTGTGGTAATTCCTCATTTCTCGTAGTTGACTGAGACAAATTTGTAGCTACTCCTTTAATTCAACATTACAATTATGTTTAAAAAAACGTATCAGTGCTAGGCTACATGTTACTTAATAAATGAATATGTAAACAAATGTAAGGCTCCTTTGATTAAGGGATTATCACCCTAATAATCGTGGCTGGAAAATTGTCTCTAGAATGAATGATGAAAAAAGAATATTTCCCCATAAAAATGAAGTGGCAAACAGATGTTTTATCAATCGAGTGATATGCGTGAGTAAGTTGCATTATGGTCCTGGAGGGAAAGAGGGGGACAATACATCAATCTCCACCCGGCTCCCCCCACCCCCCTGCATCTGGCTGTTCCATTCGCCACCCCGAAAAGGCAGCTTACATTCAACAATAATAACAATATCCTATTTCGAATATTAACGGTGTAATTCACATACAGTAAATTATTAAAACACTTTTCAGTTGCAAATGTACACCCAGATATCCTTTTCTTTACCTAAAACTTACACAGCGTTACCATGTGCAAACACCACAGGCAGGTGGACAGATGGACAAAAACTGAGTATAGTTAGTGATATGTTAGGTATTTGTAGCTGTTCTTCAAGATCACCATAGGGTTGTAATTAATAATACGTAGTTGAAGTTTTCCAACTTGATAGATTACCCCATTTTTCACCAGTACATAGTAATATCTATACAAAGGATTTCAAAATGGTGTACTGTACTGATGTGGCTGGTATACTCCATGATGATAATAATATATGATTGTGGGGACTGTTGGTAAATAACAGGAATATGTACTATTCAAGATAAAAAGTAAAAAGTTGGGGGAAAATATTGGTAGTTCCCTTGATCTTATGCAATTAGTACAGAAGGACTGTATTTTTGTCATAACTTTTAACTTTTATTTTTAAAAAATTTGGTATGAGTTTCTACAAGGATAGTTGAATTTTTCTTTGACATTCCCTAAGTAATTATTAGAAATTTGTGGTGTATTATGTAAATTATTTTGATTTTGATGAGTACATATAGAAATTCAGTCAGAGCAGTACTAAATGGCACTTGTCTGAAAATAATTCAATTAACTAATGGGAGTACTAGATAAATATAAGAAATTAGAGACAGGTGGACATTGTTGGTGCTGAAAAATCTTGCCAGACTATATGAAAATTTTGAACAATATAATCATATGAATGTTATAGCCAGGTCCATTGCAATCCAATTTTCAGTTATCATAACTGTGACTAATTGAAATTTCGTTTCATGAAGATGTCCTTGATTAAAGATGGGGATTAAAGACGTTTATTACAGGCCTGAAAAGGAACCTGCTCTTGTCGTACTGCCTTTAGTAAAAGGGACCTAACTATAGGATACTTGGGGCCTGGATATAACATTATAATTTGTCTTAAAGCCTTGTAAGCCGAAATATCTCTTCATAGCATTATGTAATTAACTTTTCCCTTATCTCTTCAGGAAAAAAAAGTATATCTTAGTTTTACCAGACCACTGAGCTGATTTACAGCTCTCCTAGGGCTGGCTCGAAGGATTAGATATTTTTAAATGACTAGGAACTAATTGGTTACCTAGCAACGGGACCTACAGCTTATTGTGGGATCCGAACCACATTGTATTAAGAAATGAATTTCTATCACCAGAAATAAATTCCTCTGGTTCCGCGTTGGCCCAGCCGAGAATCGAACTTCGGACCACCGGGTTGGTAGCCGAGCGCGAAATGCACTCGGCCAACGTTCAGGAAAGGTTCTACAATTTACAAAAGGGGAGAAGTGATATAGGCTCCAGTCCCACCATGGTATTCCCAAGCACTATATGTATGTGCTATGAAAGAACAAGAGGTAAATGCAGTTTTATTTACCAAATTTGTACAATGTTAGATTGTCATTAATGATAGCTATGAAGTGGAAAAATTGGCCTCATTACAATAAATTTAGACACCATGATTCTTTAGTAGAGAGAAATTACAATCTTACTTCCTTTGACCATTCAAACTAGGTTAGGGTTACTTTATGGAATTGTTCAAGTGTTTTATCATGATGGAAAGTGCCTGCTGACCCAAAATTTATTAATGTCAAAATCAGAACTGAAGAGCAGTGATATATGAAGTAGTTGACTCTGGTTTAGGGTATGTAGTTTATCATCTCAACCTACTAGTACTTCTTCAGTACATATTTCATGGCATGTATTTTCCACATTCATTTAATATTACATAGCCATATGGTAGCTCAAAACGATTCAAGATAGGTTTTTATACCAAAAATATCTATCAATATCAGCGTGTTTAAGGTACATAGTGTAGTTTACTTCCTACTTGAAGTAAACTACACTATGTAGGATGGTATTTAACTCTGATAAATTTGAATCAATAAACTATGGAGACAGAGAAGGAAAGCTATATGCATATAGGGGACCTAATAATGAGACAATCACAAATAAGGAAGCAGTTAAAGACCTTGGTGTGATGATGAATAGGAACATGTTATGCAACGATCAAATAGCAATTCTATTGGCAAAATGTAAAGCAAAAATGGGAATATTGTTACGGCATTTCAAAACAAGAAAAGCTGAACACATGATTATGCTTTATAAAGCATATGTTCGTAGTCCACTTGAATATTGCAATATGATATGGTACCCACACTATCAAAAGGATATTGCACCAATAGAGAGTGTACAAAGGTCCTTTACAGCTAGAATAGAAGAAGTTAAGGACCTTGACTACTGGGAAAGGCTACAATCCTTAAAATTATATAGTCTAGAAAGGAGAAGAGAACGCTACATGATAATTCAGGCATGGAAACAGATAGAAGGAATAGCTGAAAACATCATGGAGCTAAAAATATCAGAAAGAGCAAGCAGAGGTAGATTAATAGTGCCCAAAACTATACCAGGAAAAATAATGAAAGCACACAGGACATTAATCCACTATGCACCAGCATCGATAATGCAGCGTCTATTCAATGTGTTGCCAGCTCATCTGAGGAATATAACAGGAGTGAGCGTTGATGTGTTTAAGAATAAGCTCGACAAATATCTAAACTGCATCCCAGACCATCCAAGATTGGAAGATGCAAAATATACCGGAAGATGTACTAGCAACTCTCTGGTAGACATTAGAGGTGCCTCATACTGAGAGACCTGGGGCAACCTGAACAAGATGTAAGGTCTGTAAGGTTATTGGTGTGGTTCCTTGCCATGACATAGCATCCTACTTTCCCATGTTGCAAGCGAGCTTCCACGGGGTCATCACCTTTCGTCTGTCATCTGATGCCCCTTAAGAAGTCTCACTTTGAGACTTCAAGGGTCTGCTGTCTCTTCGGCTTTCCTGCTCCTTCCAGAGTGGGAACCTGGACGCTATCCACAAAATATACTGTCACAGGAGCTCCAGGAGTTTGAACCCGGGTTTGTTCTCCTGTCTGTGTCGGGTATACCTATGTACGGGTCTCTCAGAGTGTACAACCCCCAAGGGGGGTCATACAGCCACAGTCCGTGATAGGTAGTCTTCTCTATCACGATAGTGGCGCAGGACAAGAGAAGGGACCGAGCCTCGTTGGTGGCTATTCTTCAGGTGCCAAGATCAATGTCGCTCTCCCTCATGACAAGGCATCTGAAGGAGATAAGAGGAGGTCCTCTGTATACTCTTCTTCATGAGGTTCGATAACGGAGAAGATATATGCGTTAGCAAGACATGGCAAGTTCTCACCAGCTTTTACTGCATTTAACTCCTGTCATCTTTCGCTCCCATTCGCGCAAATGAAATGATTGTAGGAAATAAATGCTTCATTTAATAGAGTGAGAACATCACAAGTTCAGAGAAGAGCAGGCAAGAACAGTCAATCCTCCTCTTTTTCCCCTCTACTTCCTGGTTATAACAGAATGAACAAGGAAATAAGAGGAATTCTATAGAGTCTACTCCTCAGAGTTCAAATCCGAGAGACTATATTTTTGGTTCAATCTTAGGATCTTATTGAACATACCTCAGTTTGTTCAGGATGGATAGCACCAAGATGTTTGAATGCCTCTCCAGTGCTACTATTTTGGGTACAACCAGTTCGGCTTGAACTAGTCGTCTTCAGTATCCTGTTATCTTCGTAGAAGTCTCCCTTTGGGAAAACACCTTTGCTCTCCTCATTAGAGAATGAAGGAGGTCTGGTTCCAGTCCTTATTCTTGTCCCTCGAATGAAGAAGAACTAGGCTGGAATGCAATTTACAGGAACCTACAAATATTAGTATATTTTCTCTTGCAACATGCTTCTGTTATCAGCTGCATTGTCCGAGTAGTAGGCGCATATCTGTAAGTTAATTTTTCTGGTATGTAACCGAGACAAATAGTCCTTCTCTTAATTAACCTGAAACTCAGGACAGCCTTTCAGGTCTCCCAAGAGTTGCTGGTTTTGATTTTGAGATAACTAGTGGTATTCTTTTCCAACAACAACCACAGCGTTTGCATTATCACCAAACAAGAGGGTTTTCTTCCCTCTCATTTTGATTGAAATGCAGATGCTCAAGTGGGTGTATTTTGTGCTCGATGGTTCCAGCCGAACGCATTCCTTCATGGAATGCACTACCAGCCAACATGGTATGACAAGTCGAGCGAGTGGTATAGAGCTCCGTTTCAGTACTGCTCGCTCTCCAAAATTCTTATCGGTTTGGTATTGTTTCTCCTCTGTCAAGGATTAAATACCAATTCGAAGCTCTCTGCCCAGCAATCACAGACTTAGGTCTTTGGTTGGATCGGAATTCTCGCATAATGCCCACCTCTCCTGCACCACATTTAGAATTTTAAGACAAAGACACATACATCTCAATAGACTCGTTATCTTTCTGTTTGCCCTATGGTATAACAGAAGTCTGTAACCTAGTCTTCTGTTCCATTGCACCTGCCCCATCAGCCGCTGCAATGAGACAGAATGATTTTCTTCAGACAAGTTGAGTTTTGTCTTCTGATATACATTTCCTAATCTGTAAGGTGTTCAATTATTCTTTGTTCACCCCGAATTGTAAATGAATAACAGAAGCTTCACCTGTTCCCCGCCCAAGAGCTCTGCTTCTAAAGTAAGTAGAAACTTCCTCCCTTATCCAACCCACAAGAAACGGTTCTTCAGGCAGTACAATCCCTGTGTTTTCATTACTAAAACTCTCCACTTTCATTGCAAACTCAGATTTTCTCGCCAAGCAGCAGTGAAATAGCGGATTAACTTTTTCAGTCCTCTGTAAAAAAAAAAAAGGAATTAAAGCTGTCTTCACTGGTTGGTGTTCATCGATGGGACTTTTTCTATGATCAGAATCTTGACAGTTTACTTCTCTTGATTCAACTGTGAAGACGTAATTTCCACATTCACCTTAGTCATTCACTAGTAATATAGTATTGTTTCTCCTTGGTTGAGATTCAACTACTGATGAGAAACTTCTGGGACCTCTGATGTGCGCATGCCTCATGAAAATCATCATCTCGTATCTCAACATCGGTGGCAAATAAGATAGATGATTTGTATGGTTGTGAAAGAGATTGTGATTGCAATGAATGTTCTTCTTCCTTTCCCCCTTCGCTCCCAGCAAGCAGTGAAGAGAACTATCTCCAGTCACAGATCTGTCTAGATATAGGTGTGGTAGCTGTGTTTGTTTCTTTTCATACAATCCCGGAAATAGAAATGACACCATTCTTCACTCTGTGATAAAAAAAATTCTCTTCATAGATCAAAGTAGTCAACCAATTGGTTGTTGTTACAACAGTACATTCCTGCCTCTTCTTGACACGTAGAATCTTGATTTCCATCGTGCCAAAAGCCCGGAAGTCTGACCAATTTCGAAAACATTTTTTCTCCTTTTATCCAGAGGCTTTCAACTCCTTAAGCTCCAATATGGTCAGGAAGTGAACCCAGGTGGGTCAGACCTACATTTGGTCATGGCTTGCTTTTCCTCCCACCAGTAAGTCTCCCAATGTAAAGGCTGAAAGTTTGTATTCTTATGGGAACCACAAATTTTTAATCTATTTGTATTTTTCCTAACATACAAATCTGTGAGGCCTTTACATTATTGGCCTGTCTCAGCCACCTATTATTCAGTTTAGGACGTCATGAGATGTGATGGGACAAGAGTGGGGAAGCTTCCCCCACTTTATGCCCCACTTTGGGTGATCTCATGTAGTATTCCTCTGCCATACCTTGATATGAGGTTAAATTTTATCATAACTGGTTTCCAGAAGAGGCAGGAGAATTTTTCCAATGTAAAGGCCTCAGATTTTTATGTAAGGAAGAATACAAATTGTATAGATTAAAAATTTTTCATTTTAATGTTTCATGTTCATTGTTAAAGAGCAATTTTCATTGGAAGGCAGGTTTTAGTCCTGTGGCCTTGTTCTGACAAGCAGGTCAAATAAAATTTTGTATAGTGTTATATTTGATGAAACAACTAATATGTCTTGCAGCCCCCATTCTGGTGATCAGTAAAAACTGCTTATATAGTCTTATAAAAATTGTTAGCTGAAGGTTTTTTAAGGACATACTAACTTCAAAACACCCAGAGGAATGTTCCAGTCATGTGCTGGACATTTCTCCTTAAGTACTTGGCAATTTTTGTAAGAAATACCACAAACTCATGTAGGTTCTTCATTAGGTAAGGTTACAATGTGTGTGAGCAATATTAGGCAAGATTGCAATGCATGTGAGCATCATTAGATAAGGTTACAATGCATAAGAGCAATATTAGGTAAGGTTACAATGTGTGTGAGCAACCGAACTCAGAGAGGGGAAGTGATGTACTGCTAGGCATTGGATTTGAATGTGTTCGGTTGCCACTTATCAACATATACGTGAGGGAAGAATGTCAATGTCACTTATACTGATATGTTATATACATCTGGCAGGCAAAAATATGTTACATAGTGACAAATACATATTACATATAGATTACAGTATCTACACCTCCCTCCCCCTTCATGCTTGTAGTCCAATCTTGAGTGGGTTCTTCATCTGGAAAACAAGGGAGATCTAAGGGATGTGAGATACTGGATATAAGAAAAGCCAGATCCTCTAATATATTCGTCCATTGGGGGAGACATAATTCATAGACCCTTGACCTGCCATGGCTCATAATCTTGTCCCAATGGTGAAAGTTTGATCCTAGAACCTGACCGATTGTCCAACTTCTAGCCTAGGGGACATTCATGTTGATTGTACAACTTTTGTACAAGCTCAGCTGTGGCGGCAGCACAGCAATCACAGTCCTCGGCTTTCTCGAGCCATTCACAAGAGAATGACTGGATGAGTGTCATGGTAATCGCTCTATAGCAAAAAACATATATTAAAGGAAAGGAAAATGTATCTTCTTTAAGTAGGTCTGCAGCAAGGAGGCATGCCCACACATGTTGGAGGTGTCTGTTCTCATGATTGTTCGAGAATCCCCAGTGTGTTGTGGAACTCCAGTAGGCTAGCATCGTCGGAAACGCAGCGTATTACGATGTAACATTTCGTCTAGATCCTTCTAAAAAGTTCCTGTCGAGAGACAATGAATTCGCTGGTTAAGCTTCGCCCTTTTCAGCCCCGTCCCCAGATCGCTGTACATATATATGACTGAGGAAGTAGAGGAATCAGATCACCAGAGAGAAGAGAAGAAGGAAGAGAAGGATAAGAGGGGAAGAGGGCGCGTGAGAGTTTGTGAACGGAAACAAGTAAAGTCCGCAGTTCGTAGTCGGGGAGAGAGAGAGAGAGAGAGAGAGAGATCCTGACGTCGACCAACCCCTTCAGAGAAGAAACGTCCTACAAGCGGTTCTGAGGAGTAACCCGCCCTTCAAGTTTCAAGACTAAGGCATTTCTTCCTGCAGTACGAAGTCAAGAAACCGTCTAAAGTTTCTACTGTCCTATTTTGTGAAGCCCTCGCTTCGAGCACTGATTTCAACAGCTGCAAAACTGGACAACAAGTATTTAATTACTGCACTGCTTCCCCAATTTACATATTGTCAAATTTAATTTTATGTAAATAGGAGAAACCATTCTGCACTCATCTTTGTTAATAAGCTTGTAAATAAACTTCTGTTCTGTTTGAGTTTCTTTCTCGTATCCCGAGTTTCTACTGTTGGTGTTGAATCCTTTTTGTTTATTATAATAAAGATCCTGGGCGGATCTCGGTCCGTAACGATGAGCAGGCACTCAGAAGCGAAGTGGGTAGCCATATAGAGGCCACGGTGGAAGTCTTAGCAGTTGATGTTGCTGGAGGTCACTGTCTTCAGTATAAGACGCTTCATGGCCATTGAACTGCGGGTAAGTAATGAGGTGATGTACTCTTGATCAGTGTTACCATTACAGCCACACAAGATTTCCACGCTCCTTTCAAAGAAATTGACAGTTTGTAAGGGAATTTCAATTTCATGGGTAACTCAAGAAATTTTCAGTACTGAGAAGCCACACTTCTTCAGCTGTATTATAATTTATAACAAACAAATGAAAATCAGCAGAAAAAATATCCAACAATAGTTATTCTTTTCAATTATTAGATAATTGCTTCAAATTATAAAATATACCTAATTATTAAACTTGTTAGACCCATTTTCACCATTGTCAGATCAATTTAAATGTATCAAGATGACTTCATTAGATACTTTGATTGTATTTTATGTAATATATAATAACAATAGTCTGGAAGCTTATACTATATACTTTAAAGCTTACAAAATACCAATAATCCGGAATTTTTAGTATATACATAAAAGCATACAAAACCAAATATGCAATGTTTTAGTATATACATTAAAGCTTACAAAATAACAATAATCAGGAATGTTTAGGGATACAGTTTACTTTAAAGCTTTTTACAAATGACTATACTTAAATTGCATTGCACATAGAGAAAAAGTGACAATATAAATGATAAGTTTAGAGAATAAGTGACAATATAAATGATAAGTTTTGTAACAAATATACAAAAATAAATTTCAGAACAAATATATAGCCTATATAAATATGTAAATTAACACACTTAACGATAATTAGAAAATAAGTGAAATGTGTGTAAAACCAAATGTATGATTCACTTCATTATATATATCCATGGACTAAACAAAGGATTTTCTTATGGGCGATTTATGGCGCCATAATGGGAGAAGTTGCAGTTATCGGCACCATAAATCACTGGGTTTCGGCTGATGCCGTTTTTCACTTATCGGCACACCCCCACATACCGGGACCGGGCAGGACTGCCTGTATACAGTCACTCAATCTCATTTAATTGTCAATTCACGCCCCTTCCTCATCACTACATACATAATCTATTTTTTCGTCGACTTTCCTCATCCTTAAATTTATGAATTGCTCTTACCATAGCTTCAGTTGGTTCGAATTGTACACACCCTCCTTTACATTTTATTGTTTCAGACACTACTGCCAAAGCTGTTATGGTGGATGTTGATATTTTATTTCTAAAACTGAGTTTTGACAACATTCTTTCAGCATCTACGTTCAAGGTAAGAAGGGTGCATAATGCATCCTGAGGTAAAACGGTAAATTTCAGTTGGCCATCTTCGTCTATTAACTTTGAAATATATAAGAAAAATGTCTTTGGATTTTTTAACATCTTGACTTCTTTGGGGATGTTTATATGAGGAATGTCTCGCCATTCATAATCTAGTTATTTCAACTGGCAATGCATCAGTTTTGGTGCAATTCTCAATTGATGATGAGTTGCAGAGTTGCAATAGCTTGCTGTCTAGTGAAAATCGTTCCTTTATTTCGATGCATGCCTTTACCATAGATTGACAGCACGGTTTCTCACATCAGTTATCATTGATGCATTTGAGGATGTGGTTGGGTCTTGTAATGTCCCATGAACAGAAGGGCCTAAATATATCTGATTCAGAGGAATGTAGTTCCTCTCATCACTATAAGGTCTATGAGAGATAACTGTGGAGCATTTACTTAGCTAGGTGTTAAAAAATCTCAAAACATCACTATATAATTGCATTTATTATAAAAAAGATGAATGGTGGGCTGACTTTTTTGAAAGGACCTATTAAAATTACCAAAAAATGGCAGTAGTACAAAATCTAGAAACTGAAAATAAATCATGTATAGAAGGGTCCCTCAAGGCATCACATATTTATAGTCATTTTGCAATTTTTGTACTTGGTATGTAATGTAATTGGGCAGATAGATTAATTTAATATATTTTAAAAAATAAAAAATGCATTTTGTAGTTGATATTATATATTATAAATTGTTTGGTAAAAAATACCACACACTGTTTTAATCCTGGATTCTTATACCGTAAACTGTTTTATTGTCACGTTTTCTTCAAATTTCCACACTTTGGTAACACTGCTCCCCTTCACTCCATGACTTTGGTAACACTGCTCCCCATGAACTCCTTGTGGTTTGCTGTATAGCCCAACCTCAAAACAGTCTGTTTCGTCCATCCTGTGGTATGAGCTGGCTGACAGTGCCATGCGACAGGATGGCATGAACTACTATGAGAAAAGTCTTCACTCCTTGCAGTGCCTTGCCTTCTCGAAGGCAGTAGGCATCTTCTTTGGCCACAAATCCCACTGGACCTCTGCAATGCTGGAATTGGCTATAGGGTGTGATGAATGTGGTTAACCTTTGATCCTCCTCTGCAAATTGCATTTGCCAGTACCCATGCAAAGCATCAACACTGCAGACGCTCGACAACAGAGGTTTTTTACTTAGCTGTTAAGTTTCTTTGTCCTTGGTACTACGACGTTAATGATACCCTGACCTGCCATGAACTCAAGCTCTGCCTTGACTTGTTCCCGAAGGAATGTTATCTGTTGAAGTGCGTTGATGGTGAAAGGTACAGCATCTTGTCAACATATACTGTATATGAGGTAAGAATACAGTTGCCACTTACCAATATATTACAATGTTATATACATGGAAAATGGGAATTCTTCACACAATGACAACAAATACATATTGCATATAGATTATAGTACCTACAGACATCAGCTTGACCTGCTGCCCTGGGGAGAGAGAAACAGTGGTTTATATGTAAATTTCCTTTCTCTTATTCTGAAAGACATCTGAAAACATAAAAATAAATAGTATTCCTTACTTAGCAAATAAATCTTATAGGGGACATGTATACTAAAAAATACTGTAACATCATATTAACCTCTTACACGAAGCCCTAAAAATCAAACGTCTCCCGTATGCCGGGCCCGGTTTGGAGTGAGCGCAGAAGTGGAAAAAATAATTTTTTTTTCAAAAAATCACAGAGCGCGTAGTTTTTTGAAGATTAAGAGTTCATTTTTGGCTCCTCTTTTTGTAATTGCCTGAAGTTTAGAATGCAATCATCAGAAATGAAAAAATAATATCATTATCATATGTAAATAATGCGATATATGATAGCGAAAAAAAAAAAATTCATACATAATTGTATTCAAATCACGCTGTGCAGAAAACAGTCAAAGCTAACCAGTTACTTTGTTTTGCGTTGTATTGTACACTAAATTGCAATCTTTTTGATATATAATACATTGTAAAACAATAAAAGCAACACGGAAAAACAAAAAATATTATCACAAAATGATGTACGAATTCGTAACGCGCGGACGTAAAAAATATTTTTTTCAAAAATTCACCGTAAAATCACAATATTGTTCTAGAGACTTCCAATTTGTTTCAAAATTAAGAAAATGATTGAATATTATGACACTGCAAGAGTTTTAGATTAAAATTGCAGATTTTGACCATTTCGGACGAGTTAAAGTTGACCGAATGTCGAAATTTTTATATATTTTTTTTTTATATGCACATATTTCGGAAATGGAAACAGCTACAACCTTTAATTATTTTTTTTGTATTCTTCATGAATTTGCGCACATTTTGATATATGAAACTCTATAAAACGGCTAATATGAAAAGGAGAAAATATTAGGATAATGCGATCTACGCATTTCGGAGATTTTCGGCCGCGAAGCGGCGCGCGGAGGGAAGAAAGATATTTTTTTCAGAAATTCACCATAAATCACAATATTGTTCTAGAGACTTCAAATTTGTTTCAAAATTAAGATAAATAAATGAATATTACTAAGCCGTAAGAGATTTAGCTTACAATTACGTTTTTCGACCATTTCGATTGCATCAAAGTTGACCGTACGTAGTTTTTTTTCCAATTATCGTAATTTATATGCAGATATTTCAGAAATGTGAAAAGCTAGAACCTTTAATTATTTTTTGTTGTATTCTTCATGAATGTACGCACATTTTGATATATGAAACTGTATAAAACGGCTAATATGAAAAGGAGCAAATATTAGGATAATGCGATCTACGCATTTCGGAGATTTTCGGCCGCGAAGCGGCGCGCGGAGGGAAGAAAGATATTTTTTTCAGAAATTCACCATAAATCACAATATTGTTCTAGAGACTTCAAATTTATTTCAAAATGAATATAAATAAATGATATTACTAGGCCGTAGAAAAGATTTAGCTTACAATTACGTTTTTCGACCATTTCGATTGCGTCAAAGTTGACCGTACGTAGTTTTTTTTCCAATTATCGTAATTTATATGCAGATATTTCAGAAATGAGAAAAGCTACAACCTTTCTTAATTTTTTTTTTTTTTTTTTTTTTTTTTTATTTTTTGTTGTATTTTTCATGAATTTGCGCACATTTTGATATATAATCTCTATAAAACGGCTAATATGAAAAGGAGCAAATATTATGATAATGCGATCTACGCATTTCGGAGATTTTCGGCCGCGAAGCGGCGCGCGGAGGGAAGAAAGATATTTTTTTCAGAAATTCACCATAAATCACAATATTGTTCTAGAGACTTCAAATTTGTTTCAAAATGAAGATAAATAAATGAATATTACTAGGTTGTAAGAGATTTAGCTTACAATTACGTTTTTCGACCATTTCCATTGCATCAAAGTTGACCATACGTAGTTTTTTTTCCAATTATCGTAATTTATATGCAGATATTTCAGAAATGAGAAAAGCTACAACCTTTAATTATTTTTTTGTTTTATTCTTCATGAATGTACGCACATTTTGATATATGAAACTGTATAAAACGGCTATATGAAAGGAGCAAATATTAGGATAATGCGATCTACGCATTTCGGAGATTTTCGGCCGCGAAGCGGCGTGCGGAGGAAGAAAGATATTTTTTTCAAAAATTCACCATAAATCACATATTGTTCTAGAGACTTCAAATTTGTTTCAAAATGAATATAAATAAATGAATATTACTAGGCCGTAAGAGATTTAGCTTACAATTGCGTTTTTATTTTTTTCGACCATTTCCATTGCATCAAAGTTGACCATACGTAGTTTTTTTTCCAATTATCGTAATTTATATGCAGATATTTCAGAAATGAGAAAAGCTAAAACCTTTAATTATTTTTTGTTGTATTTTTCATGAATTTGCGCATATTTTGATATATAAAACTCTATAAAAACCGGCTAATATGAAAAGGAGGAAATATTAGGATAATGCGATCTACGCATTTTGGAGATTTTCGGCCGTGAAGCGACGCGCGGAGGGAAGAAAGATATTTTTTTCAAAATTCACCATAAATCAACAATATAGTTCTAGAGACTTCAAATTTATTTCAAAATGAAGATAAATAAATGAAGATTCTAGACTCTTATGTATTTTGCCTACCCAAAAATACCAACATAAAAAAAAAATTAAAGATATATATATATATAATATATATATATATATATATATATATATATATATATATATATAATAATATATATATATATATATATATATATATATATGTATGTGTTTTCTTTATTTATTACATTTTCCGATTCTGGTACGAATACATAAATAAAAGGAATGCAGGTGACACTTTTCTTTTTGCATACAATGAAATATCATATTCATGCATAGATACTGAGATATAAAAACTTGAAAATAAATAAAAAAAATAAATATAAAACAAATGCAGCAATACTCACTCCTAATCCTGACTCTTCGTTCTATTCTTGTTTTTCCTTTCCTCCCTCCTCCGTTGAAGAGTCTTGCATTTTTTTCCTCTCGACATGACGAGGTACAGGTGGAGGAGGGAGACCGCGCGCCCTTACGGCCGCTGGGATGTAGGGCGCGGTCCCGTGCGCCCTCCCTTGACCGCCGCTGAGTCGCAACTCCAATAGAAGACCGAGCTGTGGTATTTGCGCTCACGCTCCCCGAACCTGCATAGAGCTATCTTGCAGGTGCGACAGCAGAACCGGGTGTCTCTTCCTTTCTGCCTTCATATGGCACACCCGTCACAGTTTCTGCTGCTGCCCGTTCTAGGAGATCCAGTGTGTGATCCCCTGGCATCACCGACACGGGGGGTCCACTACCCGACGAGAAGGGGCGCGGGTGGGGCGTCAGCAGGGGCGGCGGCAGCAGGGGCGGCGGCGCAGCAGGGGCGGCGGCAGCAGGGGCGTCAGCAGCAGGGGCGTCGGCAGCAGGGGCGGCGGCAGCAGGGGCGTCAGCAGCAGGGCGTCGGCAGCAGGGGCGGCGGCAGAAAGGATGACCGAAGTAGGCACCCCTAAGGTCTGCCCTTTCCTATATGGGTAGATCTACAGCTCGGGGCAGGGGGCAGACATGGAAGGCCACTCATTGGGATCAAGTTGATGAGGGCTTCCCCGGCTGCCTCGAGGAACTGTAAGTGGCTCATCCTCCGTAGATCGGGACCGTAGTACCCACAGTAGAGTACGTAGGCATTTTGGAGGGCCAACTGCAGAATGTATTTCAGGAGCTTTTGGGTCCATCTCCTGGTTCTCCTGGCGAAGGGATAATATTGGATGAGTTGATCAAAGAGATCAACTCCCCCCATGTGCCTATTGTAGTGCCCAATGACGGTAGGGCGCTCTACACGAAACTGCTCATACACAACTCTGCCCTGTCGACGCGTCTTCTTCCGCTGCACGATCTCCTCTTGGACAGATTCATGGCTCGTCGTAATCATGGGGACGAGTCGGGCACCCTTCCAACAGATGACGAAAGACAGCTCCCTTCCGCCGCTACTGTGTCTCTCCTCTTGCCAGATGTTGCTGATGGCTAGCGTACCTCTTGAGGGAATTCGGGGCCCCACGCACCAACCGAAGGGTACCACTGACGTGAACACCTGCATCATACAGTTCCTGGGCCAGGGATACCGAGTTATAATAATTATCCATAAACAGGTGGTATCCCTGGTTACGGAAAACGATCCACGAAGCCCGAAAACAGTTTGCACGCATCGTGGAGAAGACCCCGGAATACACCGAAAAGTCCACGACGTAGCCAGTGTTGGCCTCGGTAATAAAAAAGATTTCACGCCATATTTCTTCGGCTTCTTGGGGTTATACACTTTTGATGCCTTAGACGTCTTTGTAAGGCATCATCCCCTCATCTAAAGAAAGGTTCTGTTTCCAGGAATCACGAGAGTTTTACAGCGTTCACGAACTATATTCCAACACAAGGGCGCACTAAAATGAGGCGATCAGGGTTATTCCGGGGTATGGCCCTTCAGTTGAAGGCGTTGAAATATCTGTCCAACGCCAGGAAAGTATCACGGGCATAATGCCGGGCACATTGGGCGTACTTAAAAAAATTACGCTCCAATATATCCTGACGTCGGCAGCAGGAATCAATCCAAAAAAAACGTGGAGCCCCAAAAAATGCGCCATGTCAGGGAGGTTGCAGCCTCGCCAGTGATATGATAATGTCGTGCGTAGTTCATCACGGCAATACCTGGTGTAGTCCGCCATCTCTGCTACCAGGTACTCCAGCAATTCCCGCGTAAGGAAAAGCTGAACAAACCCAGAGCAGTCAGGGGAACAGGTACGGTGAGCCCAGGATTTGCCGTAAATGGATGCATGGTAGGTGGTGTGGGGTCCTCTGTCCACCCATCGTCGCTCTCGGACGACCCTTGGCTAGCACGACTATCCGACCTTCTACGTGCCCCTGCGCGCGGGCACGAGCACGGGCACGATTTCCCACACGAACCCCCCTCACTGGCCCATCTCCCTCACTCAAGCCTTCGCTTTCTGTATCCCCATCATCATCGGCAACAAAACTTGATCCTAAATCATCGTCCTCCCCCTCCTCAGATTCCCCCTCATAAGCACTAAAACTACTAAATTCTAGTTCACTTCGGGATGTGACCCTCGAACGGGACATTGGGGGCAAATAATCCTCGTCATCACTATGATCGGGAGTAATGTCCTCGTCATTGTGGACGACCAACCGCCATCAAAATGAGGACTTGCCAAATGCTCTCGATCGAGCTCCGATAAATAATCGTCAACTGTCCCTTTGGTTTGAGCCCTCCCAAATTCCTACGAATGCCCCTAAGGACGGCACGATGCTTCCTTGGGGTTACTAATGGCAAATGAGACACATTCGAAGCACTTTCATCGACACGTGGTGCACAGAACGGCGTTGAGGAGCGAGGTCAGGTTGGGTGCTGGGTCCTTCGCCAGCTTCCAAGTCCAAACTCTTCTAACACGATCCCTTCCGACGGGTAAAACGCGCCTTTCGCGTGTCATACGACGTTCAGACATCTCTATGAACGTTCTGTACCAACACAAATGTTCAAAGTCTCGCACAAGCTCAGTCAAACACGATTGCGGCAAAAGATCGCTGACGGATGATGCTACGATGATGCTGGCTGGAGCGAGAAGGAAGGATTCCGCGCATGTGCACTTGGGTCACGCTTTGAAACAAAATAACACCTCGATCCGTGAAAGAACTCCCAGGCATCCCCCAAGGCGCGTGATTCAAAAGTTTTCCGGCTGGTAGGCCTATAATATTTTTCCGCGAATTTAAAAAAAAACTTTTTTGAGTCGACATATGGTACGTCCAATCGGCATACGGGAGACATTTTGGACTCGACGTTTAATACGTCCAATCGGCGTAAGAGGGTTAATTAAGCATATGACTTGTTTAGAATGACAAAGTTTTATATAAAATTAGCAGAAAGCAAGTTGTAAATTATCATTGAAAGATAAGTGTGCAGCAGAAATGCATTTTTTTTTTTTTTTTGTAGAATTGACAGGATGACTGTGAAAGTACATAATTGTAATTGTTGTCCATTTAAAAGTCCTGATTAAATAACACCCCCCCCACCCTACCCACAGATACTGAAGCCATGCCAAGAATGGGGACTTAGGGTTCAGCAGCTGGGCTCTGATGATGCCTGGTGGGAACTGCTTTCTTGCTAGGCCTTGGTGCCCAGCTGTTGATCCAACTAAATTGGTCAGCCGTTTTCCTTTTACTAAAAATATTTCATCTTTCTGCTTCCTCCCCCTATAAGGTATGGATTTTATGTTGATGACCTTTACTTGGTTTTGGACATGATTTTGAATTATTCTTGGGATTTGAAGGAGGGTGGGGATGGACGGCATGCCACCTCACGCGAGAACTCGAGTACCTATGTAAGTGCTACATAGCATAATATATGGAATGTTATTCCATATATAAAAAAACTAAAACTATGATTAAATTAAAACCAGTGACCCAAGAGGTCAACCAGTTTGCTTGCAGGAATGTGATCAGACCAGATATGATAAAGTAGGCTAAGATGACTTGTTGTAATCAGTCAGTGTGTAGTTGCCGTCACATGTGGTCATTCATTTGTTTTGAAAACAGTAGTCCAAGCTTCCTGCTTGAGACAACCACAGTGACCTATAGCTCAAACGGCCTACGTGACTTGTAATCTATGTCATCTGTATATGTTTGTATGTTCGAGCTACTGTCTGCTCCTTTTATGATTTATTTTAAACCCAGATTGTAAGTCAGAAAAACTCTCAAATCAGGCCATCATCATTGGCAGACCTGTACAATTTTACCTGACATTCATCATGTAATCTCAGAGAATAGAGATATTTTTGTGCTTCGTGTTTTCTACTAGAAACCTCACATCAGAAAGAAGATACTGAATGAACTTAGAAACTATCATCATGAGTTGAAACATCTCCGTCGTCATAACCAAAGAAGATACTGACTTCGTAAATTATTATCGAAATCCAAGACACTCCAATGAGTAGGAAGTCATAACAAAACCGACCTTAGCGTAAAATTATCGCAGGTCTAAATACCTCACAGGGCGCCTTATTATACAAAGGCATGAGCCCTATATAATTGGTGGCAGCCTACAACAAGAACTCTTCAATGTCTTCCGAAGAATAACCAGAATAATGAATAATGTATCATATCAGAAGTCAACGACGACGAAAGCAAGAGATTCTTCAAGCAACTTAGTATCATCATTCAGTGAGCGTTTTCAGCAGTGCATACCTTCAAGAAAACATCACCGTTTATTGAGCATTTCCAGCACTTCAAGAAACAAACTGGACGCGTCTGCAGCATCGGATCTTCAGGGAATCGAATCATCCAACAAACAAACAACGCGCACGGGGGAAACTCAAGCCAAAACCAGGGTCATCCGCTAAACAGAGAAAGGCGACCAAGGCCATGTGTCATTATCCAAACGCCGTGATTTCCCACAAAATCAAGCTAAGTACAATCCTTTTTTATTCATTAGGAGTAACAGAGTTTTTCCTGTGGCTGAAGTTACGAGACATTCTTAATCTTATTTTTTTACAGAAATTATCTACATCATTGGGACTTCGCTACTGCGAGTTTTTATCTTTGAGTTTCTGTTTCCAGAAGTTCTCCTGAAATATCATAATCATATACTGTGTTAATTTTATCATTTTGGGTGATTATTAATTCTGTACGTAACAAATCATATTAAACATTGAATATGCGTTTACGCAGTGGACGTCTGTATTTATACAGATGCATGGATAGGGTCGTTAGGCACCATAGTGATAAGAAAACACACAAAAAACAAGTGGAGCACTCGTAGAAATCTGGATAAATTAGAGGTAACACTATTCGGGGGGGTCAGGACAATAAAGGCTCCTTTGCAGGTCCTGATGGCAGTTTTAGCCTTGAGTTTTTTTTAGTTATATGCGTTAAAAATCAAATCTCAATGACTAAACTTAACTTTAAAATAAAAAAATACGGCTGGATTGCAGGGAATAACATGTCTGTAAAAACTTTCATTAGGTTAACATACTTAACATTCATATAAACAAATTAACAAAATATGTCTAAATGCGCTGACCTGGATCCCTCACTATTTCAAATTTTAGCAAAGAATGAAAGTAAACCACAGCAAGTACATATAGTTAATAATAATGCAGTAGAGATAACTTGTCTTAATAGTAAGCGCTCAATTCATAATAGTTCAAGTCATTCTTACGTTCGTTGCTTTATACGTAAGCAACAGCAACAGAATACTAAAAACACACAATACGTTGCCGATGATAATAAAGAGAAGAATCCTAATTATTATAAAAGAAACAGGTAAACAGTAGCCCTAAAAATCAGAAACAAACAAATCGTGCTTCAGCAAACTTGGTTACTATGTCATCTAGTCAAACGGTCAGGGTCAGTCAAATCTTCCCAGAGTTGCAAGCAAAGCACATTCCGCATAAGCGACTTTAGTGGAGGAGGGAGAGCGATGTTGGATCATTTATGCCAAAACCTTTTTGAAGATAAAAAGGAATTTTCCTATGAATTACACGACCGAATCAATTAATCAGAGCAGGTTCTCGTAATTGCTAATACAATAAGTTATTATAAGTAGTGGTGGATTACGCCGACTGTACGTGCCGTAACATTAGAATATCAGCCATTTACATTGTCTTTATTCCTTTAGTCCACGTAATATCCTGTATTTTACGGACCCACCGTTTGTTCTTCAAACTTCCCTATTGAGAAGTCCGGAGTATGGCTCGGTAATTGGCAATAACAAGTTAATTGTCGTTGCATAACTCAGATTTAGTACAGGGCGGATAAGCGAACGCTAACAGATACTTTTATAGTTTATAAAACCATTGATCTGTATCTAGTGTAATTGTAGGATATCCATCTATGGGTATACAAAACATTATCTTACCTCCTGCCAAATAAGGCGTGTTTATCAAAGGAAAATTCTATAAACCCTCTAGCATATTTAAATCCGTTTTGAACAAAAAGAGACAGTTAATCAAATAATAACTTATACGTATAGAGGAACCAATCACTTGTCTCATAAATCATGACATTGTTCAAGCGACCCAACAGAATTCTCCCACACCCGCAGTCGCAGTTTGCACGCAAAATCTCGAGACGCATGCCATCACCTCGAATGTCTTAGTGCGTGTGAAAAGACTTTGCTGGGATCTGAAATTTTAATCCTTCCCGACACTGAAATATAACGATTTCAGCGAACAAAACACTATACACAGTTGACTCACAGCAACAAGTTAATCTAGTGATCCACAAAACCTATACATATCGTGGATATGGAAGTTATAAATATCGCATTTTTTACTGTTGCTAAATTTAATCACGCCCGACCAGTTGTGGACGAATCTCTCTTATACTCTATCTAAAGTAATATCCGTAAAGTCATTCGAGCAGAGGTGATTCAGCAGAAATTTTTTTATCTTTTATCTGAATACCAGGATGTTTCTCCACTAGCGAGTGATCTCTGTGGGAAAACGGATGTCATTGAATACAAAATGAGGTCTAAGGACAAACATAAAGCTATATACATACCTTCGTATAGACTCCCAGTGAAATTTCAAAATAGAGATAAATGACGAAGTTGAAAAAATGTTAGTAATAGGAGTCATTAGGAAATCAAATACCCCATATCATTTTTCCCTTAAACGTCATGCCTACAAAGATCGCACTTGGCGTATTTGAGTAGATTTCTGTCTCTTAAACAGGGAAACGATTTTCCCGATCGTTTTCCAGTGCCATGTACCGACGATATCTTATCTTTGTTAGGTCAGAATAAATTTTTCACCAGCTTGGACTTACTTAAAGGCTTTCACCAGATACCATTAGCTATGTGAGTGTACCCCATACACCGCCTTCAGCACACTCAGGGGACATTATCAATTTTTACGTATGCCTCCGGCTTACGTTGCGCCCCAATTACATTCACCAGAATGATTAATATAGTGCTTAGTGACTTTTAGGGGATACCCTACATGCCTATATGGTTGGTCTTGTAATCTTTTCTAATACCTTAGAAGTACATTTGCATAAACTAGAGCTAGTGCTACAGAGACTAAGACAAAATAATCTCAGAGTAAAATATCTAAATGTGAGTTTTAAAAACCGAACATGTTTATTTAGGTTTTATGTGTCTAGTCAAGGTCTTAAAGTAGTCCATGGTCAGCTATTCATAGCTTTCCGGTACCTATTAACGTAAGGGGGATACAGCACTTTTGCGCTGTAGTGGGTATTACAATCGTAAGTAAATATGTAACTCTTCAATCATAGCAGCTCCTTTAACAGATCTTACGAAGAAGGGCGTAGATTTATTATGATCTGAAAAGCATCAACAGGCGTTCGATATCTTAAGGGTCAGCAGCTAAGCAAAACAATAAACACTTCGAACGGAAACCCTAAAGCAAAAGTATAGTTAAAGTATGTGTAGCAGAATTATGTAATCAAATATAATATTATATGTAGGTCCGTGACGAGGAAAACCCGAAGAACACAACAGGTGACTAACAAACAGGTAGTAGTAATAATCTTTTTCATACCAATTGTCCTAAACTGGTTGCATTCCAATCCATTACATGGTCATCCAGGGTTCTCTATTATGTCACAGTAAGCTAAATCACTATTTTACTGGCCTACAATGCTTACAGATATGGAAAAAAAAAAGCCATAACTAATTGTCACACGTGTCATGAAAACAAGGGACACACTAAGACACCTGTCAGTTTAGGGGCCTATCCCGTACCAAATCAATCCTTGAAAGAATACACGTAGAATTATTAACAGAGTTACGATTCTGACAGAGGAAATAAACACCTCTTAGTGTTAATAGTTGCCTTGACATTATATAGAACTAATAGCACTAAAAAACAACACCGCAATTGAGTGCTCTAGGAATATTTATGAGTGCTACATCAGTAAACATGGAATTCAACACATGATAATCTCTGACTCGGGTGGTGTAAATCAATAATAATTTCCTTAACTCGTTGTGTGAATCCATTCCATATCAAAAGAAATCCTAGTAAAAAGAAAAAAATTAAAAAGGAAGCCAAAACAATACCATATTTTATCACCCAGAGTCAATCGGTTTGGTAGAACGGATAAATAAGAAAGTGTCAATGTCTTACGAGTTACACTCGTGATATTGGATCCGAACTGGATTATAGCGGTTCTCGCGGTTTTAAATACCTTTATCATTCATATCTTGTATCTATAGAAATGATACCGCAAGTAGCCACTAGAACACTTTTCCACATATTCAGGCCAACTATTAATTTATCAAATAAAAACAAAAAAAAAAAAAATATGGATACAAGTGGAGTCGTTATAATACACTCCTTAAGAAGTTGGAAGGGTTACAAATTATAATAAAAAAGGAATCACGGTAAAATCAATGAGCAAAACGTAACCATATGCAGTAAGTGCTTGTAAAATATCCAAATTTATATACGTAAAGATTTGAACTCTAACTTAACTCTTAAGTTTAGTAGTCCATTCAGTATTCTAGGGATATTAACGACAAATAAGGTAAAAGTTCAAAACCTACTAGCATATTGTCTGTCCCGGTGGTTTATATTCGTAGTCAATGAAAAAAAAAAAAGGAGAGATTTTAAAGTCAGAAAGTCTAGAAGTGAAAATGTATATCTATGTGAATAATCCTATATGGATCTTACAGGGTAAATAATATATATAAAATTTGTATGGAAACCTTTTTCATTAGTTTGAATAAGGAATATCTAATTTAACATAAGTAATTACATATATTTTACAATCTTGCAGGTTTCCACATAAAACTAATATTACATTGTTCAATTTTGGTACTGTTTTTTCAGACATCCTTCTCGTGTGGGTGGAGTATTAAAACAGAAAATATCCAATTTATACATGGCTATCATTTGAAAGTACTAAAGTCGTATTTATTACAGGGAGTAACGTAACTCTTAAGCTGGCTGAGAGCAATCTCCTGCCAGGTGATGATGTCATCAGTCCTAAAGGTGCCTGGCGCGTTTGCCGAATCATCATTGTTCCTTTTAACCCCAATAATCCGCTTGCACAGGCTTCATCTGTAGTTGTGTGTTGTCTCGTGCTTGCAAAAAACAAGCCAACTGGAGAGGAATGCTTAGCACGAACTTCTCATGGGCAAGGCAGGTCGTTAGGTACAAGTGTCTATCCACGGTGCAATGCAAGTTTAGTTAAGGAACCGCAATCGTTTTAAAATTAATGAACAAAATAAGCAAATAGAATTTCTATAACATCAAAATGAATTAATTTTTCTGAACCTCATAGACAATTAGAGTCAATAAATCAGCTTATGACATTGGTAAACGGACATTTAGAAGTATCAGGTCATGGGTATGAAAAATTTACTTGCAACACTAGCATATTATCACATTCATGGGAAAATGTCACATTTTCTTGAAAAACCCAAAGTTTATATAGAAATTAGTTACATAGTGGGTTCTTTCATTGCATTTCCTGCCTATAAAAGTTTAAAAATTAACCTCAGAGGATGCGCGCGAGAAAATTGAATATGAACCTTTTGTTAGGGGCACATAGGATCAGATTTTATCACAACTTAATTTCAGTAGGCAAAGATGACACGTTGTAATCAGTCAGTGTCTAGTTGCCGTCACCTGTGGTCATTCATTTGTTTTGAAAACAGTAGTCCAAGCTTCCTGCTTGAGACAACCACAGTGACCTATAGCTCAAACGGCCTACGTGACTTGTAATCTATGTCATCTGTGTGTATGTTCGAGCTACTGTCTGCTCCTTTTATGATTTATAAACCCAGATTGTAAGTCAGAATTCAATCAGCCATCATCATTGGCAGACCTGTACAATTTTACCTGATATTCATCATGTAATCTCAGAGAATAGAGGTATTTTTGCGCTTCGTGTTTTCTACTAAAAACCTCACATCAAAAAGAAGATACTGAATGAACTTAGAAACTATCATCATGAGTTGAAACATCTCCGTCTTCATAACCAAAGAAGATACTGACTTCGTAAATTATCATCGAAATCCAAGACACTCCAATGAGTATGGAAGTCATAACAAACCGACCTTAGCGTAAAATTATCGCAGGTCTAAATAACCTCACAGGGCGCCTTATTATACAAAGGCATGAGCCCTATACCTATAATGTAGTCGAGTAGTAAGGGAAACGTTTAATGTCAAGCCCTATCCTCAGTGCCGGGTCTGATCTCAACGGACATCATGATGCCTTAGCACTGGAGATAGGATGTATATCTGGTAATTACCCCAAGGACTACAGAGGAAGAAAAGAGCAGTTTTGGGAACGAAATGAATGAGGTAACGCAAGAACTGGAAGAGCAGGAGAGGATTGTGGTGGGGGCAGACTTTAATGGACATGTCGGAAATGGAAATGATGTAATTGAACGTGTGCATGGAGGACATGGGATCGGGAGAGAAACCCAGAAGGAGAGAGTATAGTAGACTTTGCCATGTCTTTTGCTATGACAATAGTGAACACGTTCTTCAAAAAGAAGAGGGAGCACTTGATAACATAACAGGAGTAGCTCCTTTACAATAGATCAAGACTGGTGGAAGTTAGGAATTGTCAAGTTATCTCAGGTGACCATGTGGCCCCCAACATAGGCTCCTTTGTATGGATTTGAAGATTCCTTTGTATGGATTTGAAGATGAGAAGAGAAAAGAAAACGAATGGGGTAAAGAAAATCAAGTGGTATAAATTGTTAGGGATGGATAATGCTAAGAAGAAAGAGTTTAGGAGAAGAGTGCTGGGAGAGGTTGATCTGGGAATTGAAGATGTGGGAGAATGGTGGAGGCATAATGCATCAGTGATTAGAAGACATGGAAAGGAGATACTAGGGGAAACATCTGGAATAGTATGGAATAGTATGGTGGTGGGGGAAGTGGTGAAGGGTAAAAGGGAGGCAAAGAAGAGATTTGAAGAGTCACAGCTGGAGGAAGACAGATAAAGAAACAAAGAAGTAAAAAGAGTGGTAGCTCAAGCTAAAGGCAAGGGCATATGAAGAGGTTTATAATGAACTGTAAACCAAGGAAATGTTGCATAAGATGCTCAAACTGTCAAAAGTAAGAAATAAAAGAACGAAGGACATCACCCATATTAAGCAAATGAATGATGGGAATGGTACTGTCATAAAAAAGGAAGAAGACATTCTGAAAAGATGGAAAGAGTATTTCGAGCAACTGTTAATTAAGAAAATTAAAGACTTGTAAGAGAAGAAGGACAAGTAAACATGGGAATGGTAATGGGGATTTCTAGGGATGTAGTGATACGAGCCTTAAAAAGAATGAGGAATGGGAAGGCAACAGGACCTGACTTAATCCCAGTCGAAGTTTGGAAAATCTTATGAGCGGAAGGGGTAGACATCTTGTATGATCTAATGGTAAAAATATTTGAACGAGAAAAGATACCCGAAGAATGGCGAGAAAGCATATTGATACCTATATTTAAAGGTAAAGGGGGATGTCCAGGAATGCAGTCATTATAGAGATATCAAACTAATGTTGCGCACGTTTAAGATTTTGGAAAGAATAATAGAGGGTAGGCTGAGAGAGGAAGTGAGAATAAGGAAGGAACAGTTAGGATTTATGGAGGGAAGCGGCACAATGAATGGAATGTTTTGCATAGGGCAGTTGATGGACAAATTAAGAGAAAAACAACGAGACCTGTATCTGGTATTCATAGACCTTGAAAAGGCCTATGGCAGAGTGCCAAGGCAAGAAATATGGAGATG